>NC_083771.1:17580544-17700544 GCF_963514075.1 Conger conger
AAATTTCCCCGGCTCTGCGCGAGAGAACCTTGTAACGAGCCAGCGAGCGCGCCCACTTAGCTCTCAATTAACGGTCAATTTGGCAAGAGCAGGTGAGAGCGAGAGAACGCATGCAGAGATGGATGGAACGGCGAGGGAGAGAGAGGGAGGGAGAGGGAGGGAGAGAGAGGGAGGGTGAGAACGGTGGGTACGGAGAGACAAGGGCGAAATGTCACACGGGCAGAGGACAGAGAAAAACAACTGAATTTGTGCAGGTGTGAACATTGTGCAGGAGCTGGCTGAGAGGAAGCACGGTGCTGGGAGATACAGAGATACGTCACCACCAAGCAAGCCGCCACCTGCACAGGGCCATTTTTCATTTGTGGTGAAGGTCAAAGGTCAAACTTTTTCCTTCCCTTTCTCCTCTGGCTTTATCTTTCACAGGTTCCCCCGAATGCTTCTTCTTTACCCGTGAATGTTTCTCCCAATGTTTCTTCTGTCCTCTCAAAGGTCGGTAGTTTCCCCTTCTTTGTCATCTCTCACTACCCTCCTTGACTGTAACTTTCTTCAACCACTTTTTCAAACCCAACCCTCCCTGTCCATCCCCGCTCCTGTCCACCTCACACTATGCAGGCAACGTTCTCACATCGTTGTGGTGGGGTTGTGCTAACGTCGCTAATCCCCCAGTCCACCTCCTTGGTCTGTCAGAGGCAGGGACCGGAGAACCAATCACAAACTCAGGATCAAAGTGAAACAGGCAGGCTTTAATACATGATTATACACAACAGAATTGGGTCAAGGAACAGCAGAACAGGTAACCGGTGTCCGTGGCCAAGTCCGGGCGATGGGTCGCAATCCACACAAACCGGGTACAGTGGATGAGGCAGGTGGGCGTCAAAGGACAGGCGGAGGTCGAGACACAGAGGCAGGAGTAGGGTGACGAAGGGTGCTGGAGGATAAGGAGATCCAGGGTGAGCAAGGGCCGGATCCTAGGAAGGGCGGAGGAGCAGGAAGTTGGCAGGACGGGCAGGCAGGTAAACAGAGCAGGCAGGTAAACAGAGCAGGCGGGGTAAAAGGGCAGGCAGGTAAACAGAGAAGGCAGGGTAAAAGGGCAAGCAGGTAAACAGAGCAGGCAGGGCAAAAGGGCAAGCAGGTAAACAGAGCAGGCGGGGTAAAAGGGCAGGCAGGTAAACAGAGCAGGCAGGGTAAAAGGACAAGCAGGTAAACAGAGCAGGCAGGGTAAAAGGGCAGGCAGGTAAACAGAGCAGGCAGGGTAAAAGGGCAGGCAGGTAAACAGAGCAGGCAGGGTAAAAGGGCAGGCAGATAAACAGAGCAGGCAGGGTAAAAGGGCAGGCAGGTAAACAGAGCAGGCAGGGTAAAAGGGCAGGCAGGTAAACAGAGCAGGCAGGGTAAAAGGGCAGGCAGGTAAACAGAGCAGGCAGGTAAACAGCAGGGAAGCAGAGGCTAGAATCACTGGGAACAAACATGAAAGCAAGAACAAAACTAGCACAGAACAAAAAAACAGGGAGAAAGAGAAAACATGGACAAAGACATAGAAATGGGGACATAGGGAAATGAACTAAAACAAAGACACGGGACGTGACAAGGAAAACATGAAACGGAACATGGAACTAAAAAATACATAGAACGGGGAAATCAGGAGATGACCAGAATGAGGGACTAAGACACGGAACGTGACAGTCTTCACACCACCCTGAGAAACATTCTCAAAACGTTGCGATAACGTTCAGATGACGTTCCAACTGTACAGAAACGCTGAAGAGGCCGCATTAGTGCACTCTCCATCCCCCGTCCCACCACCGTGGAGGGCAGGAGCCAATCACCTGCCGGGCCCCCTGGGTCCGGCCCCCTGGGTTCGACCCCCCGCCTTATCTCTGCGGGACGAGGTGGCAGCCGTCCGGGAAGGCGAGGAGAAGCACTCAAACCGCCAGCGACTCTCCGGGACTCTGAGATTTAATAGCTCTTGTCAAATTCATCTGGAGGTGATTTTATGGCCCCGTGGTTCAGTAATTTCGTTCAGGAGAGGGAAGCTGCAAAAACAGCACTGAATACCCAGCCAGTATGAACACATCGGCCTGGATTCAACAATAGAGCCTCAAAATTGGATGGGGCCTGCAGTGCCAAATTGGAAAGTGTTGCATTATGGGTGCAGGTAATTGTTATTGAGATCTAATCACATTTTTAAGCCTCCTCTAAGGTGTGAGTCATTTCACTTTCAAACCAAGTCATTCCAAAGAATTCCAATAATTGATTTCTTTCCTCTGAGCTTTTTCCACACCTCACTAAATGTCTGTCCGTCTGTCTGTCTGTCTCTTTGTGAATAAACAGAATTGCAAATATTATTTACAGTTGCCTATATCAATATATTATTTCAATTTTTTTTTTTTTACTATTTTAGAAATGTATTTGTAATTTGTGTATTTGTGGTACTGATCACTGGTAATATAAACCAAGTATTTCATGTGTCAGTTTGAATCACAACTGACAACTGTATTGTGAGTCTGATATTGCTTTACGGCTGCACAAATTGCATTGTGGGTGCAAACACTGTTTTCGGAGTGTATGTCTGTCATTTAGCATTCCAAAATACATCCCAAATCCCTGAAGGACAGCTCAGTATCGCCATTAGATCAGTCCTGGTCATCACCTGTAACATTTTTAAGTTACCATCTCCAGCTTTCATTTAAAAAGCGATGACACTTGTGAGTCCTGTTTTATGGTTTTATGAGAGCGAAATGGAGGTTTATGGACCTTCCTGTCTGCAGTATGTTGAGAAGAACATCATTCCATCTTTGAAATATGGAGACAGCGCCTTTTTTGCCCCCGGGCTGATTTACTTCCCGCCCGGTGTCCTTGTAAAGTCTGAGGGTGAGATTGATTCAAATGAAAACGAGGACTTTTTTTTTTCTTGGCTGCGAATCTCGAAAGAAGCTGAAGCTTTGGGAGGTATTGAGATCCTAGCATGCTAATGGCCCGTAGCACGCAACAAAATGTGACAGTTTATAAGGAAGGTTAAATCAATGTTCTTGACTGACTGTTTTCCATCCCAACATCCCAGTCCAATAAAACACCATTAATAATGGTGGAGCGTGTCTCCCACTACAAGTGCCATGAAAGTCAATGGAGGAGGAAATGATGTTCAACATAACGATGACAGGGTGCAGATGATCCAGGAGATTACATCTCCATAAAACACTCATGCATCACAGTAGAAAACACTGCTGTCTTAACAAGTCTGTCTTAACAAGTGCTTTAGTATTGTAATGGAGCAAACACAGAATAAGTCTAGTCCAACAGTAGACTAAATTCAATTTTGAATGAATGAGATTCTCCACCTCAATTTAGTAGAAACTATTAACTTGTTTTAAGTTATTGTTTGCTTGACAAGTTACACATTCTTGGCCTACTGTCATCTCCTTGCCAATATATATATATTTTTTTTCCGCAAAAAAGTAATAAAATCTAAAGACTAAAATCAGACTTGAGGCTGACTTATTTTTTTATTTTTGCAGTGAAGAGCTTCACCACCATGCATTCGCACATTATATTTGGAGTTTATAAACTTAGACACTGGATTGCTTATGACTACGGCCCCAAAATGTATATGAAAATAAATATATTGTAAACATTTTCTTGGTAAGTGATTATATGATTGTGGTTGTGAATAGACATTAGTGATGACAATATTATGTTTCCACCTTACACCACGTAATGTTATTTTTTATAACAGAACTGTTTCTTGGAATCATTATTGGAATTGTCCAAATATTGCTGATGTCACATTTTACATTACATTACATTACATTATTGGCATTTGGCAGACGCTCTTATCCAGAGCGACGTACAACAAAGTGCATACCCATAACCAGGGATAAGTTCACATGTACGTTGATAGGTAATATCAATAAAAGTAGGTCTTAGAAAGGGTGTGTGTGTGTGTTTGAGTGTATTTATTTCGTACTATGAGTCCGACACAGGACAGGGATGGATGAACATGGACCTCACAGTAATTTTTCGGTGACGCATGTCCTCTGCAAGCCCAGGGTGAGCGCTAAGGTCCTTGTTTGCGGGGGGGTGGGGGTGGGGGGGGTTGTACGAGTGAACCTGTCGCCGTGGGAACCCAGCTCAATTCCGCAGAATGTATTAAAGAGCAGGTCACACACCGCCGGGAAGGTCAGTGCAAGGTGTACGTGTTTCCCTCTTAAATAAAACAAATGACGCGAGTAAGGGCCAAGCAGGCGGGTTGGGAGTGAAACACCCTTTATTATCACAAATAATAATAAAAAATGAGCTCACCTGCAGTGTATTCCCCTGGCTTTCATTACAGTACAGGCATTAACTGTGTTCAGTAAGCTATATTTCCCTGTGAGCTGCCCAACCAAGAGCAATCATTGAGGTCAAACGCACTCAAAAGGATCAAATCTGATTTAGCCACAATGGAGGAGGCTGCACAACAAATTGCCGTCACTATTGCGAGCTGACAGCAGTGGCCCATTAAATACACTTCATATGCTCGCACATACGGGCAGACACCCTCACATGCGCGCGCGCACACACTCGGTCAGCACTCAGTGTATTAGCAGAGTGCCAGAACCCCTCTAACTGCTGCTGCCTCTCCAAACTCCTCACATCAAAGTCCCATTTGATGTTTGCCGCTCTTGGACAACAAACGCTAAAACCACTCCGCCCGGAATAAAAGGATACTTTTAAGAGGCTAGGGGCTGAAGATGCTGTTTGAATTCTCCAGGATGGGGCTCTCCTTTGGCTTGAGGGGACACGCTCAGGCCAGACAGCATTAAGAGCTGAAGGAATTAGGACCCCGCATGGGAACCCCCAAATGCTCCGCCGTCCGCCATCAGACACTCACAGGTTCACGTTTTGCAGCAAACGTAAATGGTAAATCGTAAATGATTGGTATTTATATAGCGCCTTTATCCAAAGCGCTGTACAATTGATGCTTCTCAT
The DNA here is from genome assembly GCF_963514075.1 of Conger conger. Classification (NCBI taxonomy): domain Eukaryota; kingdom Metazoa; phylum Chordata; class Actinopteri; order Anguilliformes; family Congridae; genus Conger; species Conger conger. Next base: position 17,585,510 of record NC_083771.1, read on the forward strand.
TCACCCATTCACACACACACCAACGGCGATTGGCTGCCCTGCAAGGCAAACGTGGTCGAAAACGACCAAATGGGCTGTGCCCCTTGGACGGTCATAGTACTGCATCCAGCTATGACCCGCTTGAAATTACCAGCTACCTTGGGTGTCTCGGTGGGGCAGCCTGTAGAGCACTGACCGCATGCTCACTGTGAGCCGCGACGTCGGCGGTTCGAATCCGACCGTCTGACATTTGTTGCATGTCTTCCCCTCTCTCTCGCTCCCATTCTTCCTATCTCTCTATACTATTCTGTCCAATAAAGCTGAAAAAGGCCTAAAAAATATCTTTAAAAAAGAAATTACCAGCTACCAGCTCTTTCAAAACCTAGCTTGAACTGTTTTTTTAAGCAGGATAGTTACTTTCCGAGTTTCTAACAGTATGTGTTGTGCATGACACGTTTATTGTGTTTAGCACAGATTTACAATAGAGATTACAAGTTAAGAACCATGTAGCACATCACTTTTGTATTTTGCACAGTTTGCCTAAATGTGTAATGTAAAAGTAATGTAATTCCATAAGATTGACACCTCAATTTATGTTAAAGTTTAAGTACAGGCCTCCGGCAGAGCGGCACCTTGTGTTGAGTCATTCTCACGATCGTGAATATTTCATGTTGTGTACATGCCTTGTGTCAGTGCCGTGGTCTGTTTGAGACACTCAGGTCAACACTACCTGCATTTGGCAGCATCTTAGCACTGTTTCCCAGAATACAAATGTCAGAATATAAAACATCACTGACTGACACTACACATATTCATTAACAATGTAGGTGCAGGTGCAGGTGTGGAGCCTGCCAACCTCCCCCCCCCCCCCCCCCCCCATTTCAGGGAGGGCACCTCTAGATGCTTCATATCACCTCTCCAGGACTGATACGACAAACCGATAATTCAACTGGACGATAATTCACCTGTCCGTGTATGAAAAAAATACATATTTCGGTCGAAGTTTGCATATTTTATTTGTAAAAGTGACATGGTGTGTGTTTTTGCATAATTATGGGATGCCGTTGCTAAATGTTAGCACAGAGAGCTGACCTCTGCAGGGGGAGGGGGAATTGGGCTCTGGGGCGCTCTGGAGGCAGGGTTAGGGTATGTCACCGCTCTTTGTGAACAGTGTGGGTGTTTTAGATAATAAAACCAGAATGAGAACGCTGATGCCTGTGGGCCTTTGAATCGCGCTTAACTGACTGACTGAGAGCAAATTTCTTTGGTTTGTTTGAGCCACTCAATACTTTTACAGAATCAAAACCATCCCCCTCCCCCCCAGTCACACATACACGTCCTTCTCTGTCTCCCCATACTTAAAAAACCGTTCCTGGGTGCATAATTCACACCCAACCTTGGTCCAGGAGAGCCGCAGGGTCCGCTGGATTTTTTGGGCTCAAGAAATAATGTGGTGACTTAATTGTGCTATAAACTATTTTAATTAATCAATTCAATGCTGAGTAACAACGGAAACGAGCACATAAAATGGTTCTTCAGGCCCGAGGTATGTACCTGCCCTCACAAGACACGCGCAAAAAATGTGAGTTTACAATCTGTGACTGAGGCTGCTACCGCCATGCTAACCCCCTGCCACTTCCCACCCCCTGCAGCCTGCTGCCTGCCATCTGAGGACCGGATGAGCTGTGTGTGTAGGAGGTGTGGAGGTGCAGAAGTGGAAAGGTGTGCTCACTGCTGAAGGGTGGGGGGAGACGATGACAACGTGTTTGTTTACTGTAACGTTCGGTCAGAGATCCAAGCGCAGACCGAGGGATAATCTGAAACGTGGTTTATTCAGTCCAGAGTCAAAGTCAGTAGATCCAACACACAACAGCTCAAAATCGAGTAGTAAATAAACAGTCCAAGGTCAAAAACCAAAAAGCAGAAGTGCAGAGGTACAATAGGATAAGGCAAGCGGGAAGTTGAAAAATACAAAAACAAATATCAAACCAAAACTCAGACAGCGACAAAACAAAGGGGCAAAGGCAAACTGAAGGTTGGGCAAAGGCAAACTGAAGGTTGGGCAAAGGCAAACTGAAGGTGGGGCAAAGGCAAACTGAAGGTTGGGCAAAGGTGTGTCTCTGGAATCTCATACAAAACAGGCTTACTAGAAATCAGCAACTGCAATGATGATGAACTTTCTGACAAGGGTTCAATCAAAGACTGGGGTTTAAATACATGAAGGGAAGTGACATACTAGGTGGGGCACGGGAGGGCTAAGCAATTAAACAATTAAACAACAGGTGAGGAACATGAATGGGCAATATTACGATAACAAGGGGGAAACGAAAACGTGAACTGGGTACACATAGACGAACACATAAAACGTACGGCTCTGGATCAGGGAGTGGACATTTGCATGGAGTAGAAGACGTAGTGACAGCGAGAGACAGGTGTGAACACTTCGCTGAATCTAAAGCAAGTAATCAGTGATAGAATAGGGAGGCGGAGTTACAGGACAGGATTGAAACTGGAGATACATTAGTAAGTTAGTTACGTGCTTAAATCTAAATTACCCCAAACTAGTGACTTGTTAGTTAATTAGTTAGACAGACAGTAAGTGTGTTAATATAATTAGTACTGTACAATATGTATGTTAGTCGTTATTAGTAAGTATAGTGCTATACAAAATTAACTAGCGAGAAAGCAGGAAGTAAGGAAATGCGAGACTGGGAAGGAATCGTTGAAACCCGGAAACTACCGAAACCACCTGAATAGTGCCGCACGTAGACAGGGGAGTGACTCTGACTCGAACACATACAGACACAGACATCACAGGGGAATGATGAGTGCAAGGAATAATAAAGTATGAATGAACAGACCAGATAAGATATGAAAAATAATAAATTACAAGAATAACAATAATAAACTAACAGATACAGGAACATAACAGTTTACGCATTCAGTTCCCAGTTCCGAGCCTCTTCCTCATCGCTTCACATAAAGGATTTACATTTACATTTTAGTCATTTGGCAGACGCTTTTAATCCAAAGCGACTTACAACTGCATAGGTTCTTCCACAGGTGAAAAGCATCAAATCCATAACTAGTAAAACACACACGAAGAGCTGTTTTAAACAAAAAGACAACAGTCATTGCAAGTGCAATTTTATTTATATATATATTTTCTATTTTTTATTAAGGGTTAGGGTTAGACGAGAGGGATATCGGAAGGAGGGGGGGGGTAAATCAGGAGGGAGGACTAAGGTAAAGTCTGAAAAGGTGTGTTTTTAGTCTGCGTAGAAATACAGGGAGGAATTCTTCTGTCCTGACAGTGGTAGGCAAGTCGATGATGACTTGCCTTGTTTGTGTGCAGTAACTGCCCCACCCCCCCACCAATGATGCTTGCTTTAATAAATATTGATTTCAATATTGATTACAAAATGGAAATTTAATTTTTAAATGTCAGGAGGTATTTTTCTTCTTTCTCTCTGTCTTCATTGCCCTGTCCTCTTCCCACTTCTTCCCTGTTGAAAAAATAAGCTCTGGCCATAGTTGGATTTTACACCAGGGTTGACTTTTCTTTCTCCCTTTCATCTTCTTTCTCTGTCCTGTAGGCATTTTAGTGCTGTGACTGCACAGCACGGTACCTGTGCATATTCTGTTTGCTGCGCTGTATTACATGTGCTGCACAGCTGCGCTATGTCAGCTGTGTGTGTGTGTGTGTGTGTGTGTGTGCATGCCAACGTCTGCTACTGCGTGCGTATGTGCGACAGCTATGTTTGTCGCCTGTGTCTGTGTGCTTGTGGGGTATATATTTGTGTGCGTGGTGAGTCTGTTTGTGTATGTGTGCAGTGTTGGGGGTGGGAGGGGACCGCTTGGTATCCACTAAGGTCACCGAGCTCGATCAATAAAAGCCTTTGATTTCAGTGGGGAAACCACAGAGAACGGATGATAGATAGCATCTATTACACCTCTCCGTATGACTCCAGCGAAAGAAAGCACCTCTGCCCTCATCTCTCCCCTTCCCCCTCTCACTCTTTCCCTCGCTCTTTACTGCTTTACTCCTGCTTTAAAGATATATCTTTCCGTCAAACCCTGACCCTTAGTCAGTGTGAATTATTTTTTATGTAATGGAAAGGGTTAGGATTGCGGCTGTGCCAGATGTCTCTGGATCAGTTGGTTGGACAGTAAAGACTTCAAGCTGTCACTACATCCTAGTCCAGGGATCAGAAACTCATGGTCCTTCAGGGCCAAGAACTGCTGGTTTTCCAGACTTCCTTTACCTGGGAGTTAGGTGTGAAGACAGAGTGGCCAATCAGTAGCAACAATTACCTGGGAGAAAAGAAAACAAGGTCTGGACTTGGATTTGTGCCTGCCCGACACAGTTGTGACGTGCTGTGTTATTAGATTTTTGCTCATGTACAAGCCCTTCCCTCGGAAGATAACCCTTGGTCACCGTTTTGTGCTGTGTCATAAACCCCCTTTATCCATCCTCCTGTATCTACCCTGAGACACTTTGAAAATCAGCCAGAAAAGGGGCCTGTTTCTGGCATCCTAGCCAAGCCTGAACTTATATTTTCTCAGTGAGATGTAGCTTCAATTGTGTGCTGTCCGTAGAATCATGAGCGTGCGATGTATTGTGGACCTCGATCGCCTGTGGGCTGTCTGTTCAGCCCGTGCGCAAACGGCCACACTGTGTGAGCTTTGCCAGCTCACAAAATCCGTGCGGCTGCACGAGAGCCATTAATATTTATCTGGTCTCTGCAAAGTGGCACAATGCTCCTTCTACGCCTCAGCAGCCTCCAATACCAGCCGTTAACGTGCACACACACACGCAGAATATGTAATTAGGGACTCCAAGCTGAGAAACAAAGCGAGACTTGTGGTCCCTACTCTCCCAGTACCCCTTGACTTGTTCGAGTGCGATTACATTCCCCCTGAAGCGAATGACAGTTCTAATTACTGTGCCCCAACATCCCCCAAGCCACCCAAACTCTTATTCAGGGAGGTTATTGTACAGTCTCCATGCCTGGCTGTAGTGGTAAGATCATTGTTTTTGTAGGAGCATTTTTATTGTAAGTATGATAATAACATATCAGGAATTTTACTTGGAACAATGCTCTTCAATTGCATTGAAGTAAAGTACATGAAAATAATAAGTATAAAATACCTATAACTATAATGTCTATGAAAATAGAAAGAGAGATATCTCTGGGGTATGGTGCTGTATGTGTACAGGTTGAGGGATGGGGGGTGGGGAGGGGGCTAGTTGCAGTATCGTTAGCATGTTAGCATGTCAATCGGACCAGGTTTTTGAGGCTATATATTGCACGCATATAAAGCCCCACTACCTCCATCCCTGACCGCTGTTACTGTGGAACCAATAGGAGGGTCAAGGAGTCACCCCCCCAGGCTAAAATAAGTGCAACTAAGTAAGGAGCAGAACCTGCTCAACCAGTGCGGTCTTCAGATCTGAAACATGAGAGAAGCTCGTTTTCAGACAGTCAACACATTGGACCCCACCTAACACACTGGGTCCCCTAACACACTGGGCCCTCTAACACACTGGGGCCCCTAACACACTGGGCCCCCTAACACACTGGGTCCCCTAACACATTGGGCCCCCTAACACACTGGGGCCCGTAACACACTGGGTCCCCTAACACATTGGGCCCCCTAACACACTGGGCCCCATAACACATTGGGCCCCCTAACACACTGGGCCCCATAACACATTGGGCCCCCTAACACACTGGGCCCCATAACACACTGAGCCCATAACACAATGGGCACCCTAACAGGCTGGGCCCCCTAACACACTGGGTCCCCAAACACATTGGTCCCCTTAACACACTGGGGCCCCGTAACACACTGGGCCCCCTAACACACTGGGTCCCCAAACACATTGGGCCCCCTAACACACTGGGGCCTGTAACACACTGGGCCCCCTAACACACTGGGAACCCTAACAGGCTGGGCCCCCTAACACACTGGGACCCCTAACACACTGGGCCCCATAACACATTGGGCCCCCTAACACACTGGGCACCCTAACACACTGGACCCCCTAACACACTGGGCCCCCTAACACACTGGGCCCCATAACACATTGTACCACATTGGCGGCAGCATGCTAGACTGTGGCAGTGTCTCGCTATCTGCCGAGGGGGTTACGTTGGGAACAGCAGCTCAAGCAGAGCGCCTCAGGCATTTCTGGGGGGCGCGTTCCTGTCAAGGACGATTATGGGAAAGATCACGCATCAGAATGTGCATGCCACCACTCCCAAAATGAAAAGCATGGAGAAAAACATCCCACGTTCACCTTATAGCTTGAAGAAAATGCATTAAAAATGAAAAATGGAAATATACGGCTCATTTTGAGGCTCTTACATCAGCATTTCTCATGCGGATATCAGACACTGTTGCATTAACTGCTCCTCTCGCTGACGGTGTGGTACTCCTGGAAATCGTTAGCTGCTCCTCTCGTTGAAGGTGTGGCACTCCTGGATGTCATTAGCCGCTCCTCTTGTTATCGGTAGCCCAGGTGATGAGCACAACATAATAATTTACCTTCTATTTGGTCTGTTGTGCAGAACAGACAGACATGGAGCCTACAAGCTCAAAAAAATCAATATACCTCCTTGTCTGAAAGTTTTTTCCCGCTTTTGTGAAAGGGGTGGAAGGCTCAGCACCTCCTGGGGCCTCCTGTGGCCCATTGAGCGTGAAGGTGATTCTCTTCCTTTGTTTGTTTTGTCCTTTTGTACCTAAGCCACGTCTGAACCCTGTAAGGATATGATTTCCAGCTTCTTCACTTTTGCTGTTGCAACATTAAGACGACTTGATTAGTGGGAGAGATCAATAAAACTCTCATAGGGGGGAAAAAACAGAGAAACCAAAAAAGCAGGATAACAGACACAGGCATGATGTCTTTTTTTGTTAATATTTAAAGCACCTTGTGCTTTGTGCCTGAAAGGTGCTGCATAAATCAAGTTTTTATTATTCAAGTTATTAGAAACAGCCTTAGCTCATTTCTTGGGGATCATTACTGGTAAGAGTGTTGTTTTTATGACCCTGACTCTAACATTGACTTCTGCCTGAGTCACCCTGAGTACTTGTCATGTCTTCATATCTTTTTTTAGAGAATGACTTTGATCGATGGATGGATGGTTGATTAAGACGATAGACACAGAAAGCGAGACATACAGGAAGCTAGACAGACAAAATGGTAAAATGTCATGCCTGCAACGATCTACTATATCCTCTGGGCGGCCAAACAGCGGTCAGACCCATCAGAGAGCTCTGTTTGTCAGGCTTCACACTCGGCTGCCCCCCAAAACACCCTGGGACTCCCCTCTCCCCCTCCGCATTTCCACTACAAGCCTTTTTAAAGCCCCTCCTGGACCTGCCCAGTTCTGCCTCCCTCGCAATACCACCATTTGCAGAAAACACCCACAGGGGGGTCCGGCTTTTTTCATCAGTTGAACAGAATTTCATCAATCCTCACAAAATTCAGGGCCAATAAAACATTCTGTTTACTCTGGTTCTGAAAATGAAATTCTCTCCTGTTTCAGATCTGAAGACTGCACTGGTGGAGCGGGTTCTGCTCCTTGTGAACAGTAAAGGTAAAGCTAGTGAAGCACAGTAAATGTCTCGCGAACGTCTCCTGACAGGTTACCGCGACAAGGCGACAAAACACTCAAATTCACTCAAATTAAAAATAATGTTGTTGCTAGGGGTGATTTCACCTTTAGCTGACTGGTGCCGCACTTGACTTAGAAATCTTCGGGTGAGTGAGAGGCTAGGGTTCAAATCCCACCTCGGCAAATCTCTAACTCATGACACCAGCTGGTTGCATCTTTGCCGTGCAAACTTTCCACCTGTGCTGCATCACCACCACAGACGTGGGCACATCCTCCCGAGACCCGGCAGGAAAAAACGCGAATATTTTTCGTTTTTGACATAATACATGTGTCTTAGATGACAAAAACCTGTTTCAGTGAAACATGTCGATCCAATTTATTTTTATCGAATGACCCTTGTGTAGGTTTCAGCATAGTAGAATATGTGGTTCTTCCATAGGCTCATGTCCTCTACCTACAAAAAATAATTGAGTCTAAGGAGGATATACAATAAGTAGCAGTTGCCTTTTCTCTCTCTCTCTCTCTCTCTCTCTCTCTCTCACACACACACACACACACACACACACACACACACACACTGTCTCCACTCTCTCTCTCTCTCTCTCTCTCACTCACACTCACACTCACACTCACACTCACACTCACACTCACTCTCTCTCTCTCACACACACTCTCTGTCTCTCTCTCTCTCTCTCTCTCTCTCTCTCTCACACACACACACACACACACACACACTGTCTCCACTGTCTCATACGGGGAGTGTGGAGTCACCCTGTCACTTCTCTCCATACAGAACTTCACCCGCCCCCCACCCCACTCCATCCCCAGAGAAGCTGCAGGAACACAATTTACCGTTGAGATGTAATTCCCACATGTGCTCCCCTCAAGTCCTCATCAGTCACCCGCACCAGACGTGTTTTCACTCACGCCCCTGACCCTGAAGTAATTCACTGTCTCATTTCAATAAAATGATCTCTGCCATGCCCCTATCACTCCTCCAGCGTCTTCCCTGCTCTGGTTCCCTATGGCAATGCTACCGGCCTGCTCATACATACAGCTGCAGAGGTGTGGAATAACAATGCCATCCACCAGGGCGGCACTGTATTAGTGTAACAGTCTGAGGGTTGGGCTTGTCATCTGAAGGTTCAATTCCCAGCGAGGACACTGTACCTGTAGGCATGGTACTTAACCTGAATTGCTCCAGTAAATGTCCTACTGTATAAATGTATACTATGTAAACAAAAGTTTTACTTAATGTAAAAGTTGACAAAGTTGAGTAAGTCACTCTGGATTTGACCAATTCTAGATACTTAGCGGTGGGTAGCCACAGTGCAGTGCCTGGGGACCAACTCCAGTTCTGCAGCCAGTGACTTCAGGGCAAGTTCGAAATGTCGGAAAACAGACTGGAAAAATGGGAAAGATCATGCATCAGAATGTGCATGCCACCACTCCCAAAATGAAAAGTATGGAGAAAAACATCCCACGTTCACCTTATAGCTTGAAGAAAATGCATGAATACAAGTCAAACTTGGTGAATCCAACATTTCTTACTGTTAAAATTTTTTATCTGATAATTGTCCTGTAGAAATGGTCTATATTTTGTCTCCAGTATACTAACCACATACAGTGCATCTGGAAAGTATTCACAGCGCTTCACTTTTCCCACATTTTGTTATGTTACAGCCTTATTCCAAAATGGAATAAATTCATTTTTTTCCTCAAAATTCTACACACAACACCCCATAATGACAACATGAAAGAAGTTTTTTTGCAACTTCATTAAAAATAAAAAACTAAGAAATCACATGTACATAAGTATTCACAGCCTTTGCTCAATACTTTGTTGATGCACCTTTTGCAGCAATTACAGCCTCAAGTCTTTTTGAATATGATGCCACAAGCTTGGCACACCTATCTTTGGGCAGTTTTGCCCATTCCTCTTTGCAGCACCTCTCAAGCTCCATCAGGTTGGATGGGGAGCGTCGGTGCACAGCCATTTTCAGATCTCTCCAGAGATGTTAAATCGGATTCAAGTCTGGGCTCTGGCTGGGCCACTCAAGGACATTCACAGAGTTGTCCTGAAGCCACTCCTTTGATATCTTGGCTGTGTGCTTACGCTCGTTGTCCTGCTGAAAGATGAACCGTCGCCCCAGTCTGAGGTCAAGAGCGCTCTGGAGCAGGTTTTCATCCAGGATGTCTCTGTACATTGCTGCATTCATCTTTCCCTCAATCCTGACTAGTCTCTCAGTTCCTGCCCCTGAAAAACATCCCCACAGCATGATGCTGCCACCACCATGCTTCACTGTAAGGATGGTATTGGCCAGGTGATGAGCGGTGCCTGGTTTCCTCCAAACATGACGCCTGGCATTCCCGCCGAAGAGTTCAATCTTTGTCTCATCAGACCAGAGAATTTTGTTTCTCATGGTCTGAGAGTCCTTCAGGTGCCTTTTGGCAAACTCCAGGCAGGCTGGCATGTGCCTTTACTAAGGAGTGGCTTCTGTCTGGCCACTCTACCATACAGGCTAGATTGGTGGATTGCTGCAGAGATTATTGTCCTTCTGGAAGGTTCTCCTCTCTCCACAGAGGAACGCTGGAGCTCTGACAGAGTGACCATCGGGTTCTTAGTCACCTCCCTGACTAAGGCCCTTCTCCCCCGATTGCTCAGTTTAGACGGGCGGCCAGCTCTAGGAAGAGTCCCGGTGGTTCCAAACTTCTTCCATTTACGGATGATGGAGGCCACTGTGCTCATTAGGACCTTCAAAGCAGCAGAAATTTTTCTGTACCCTTCCCCAGATTTGTGCCTTGAGACAATCCTGTCTCGGAGGTCTACAGACAATTCCTTTGACTTCATGCTTGGTTTGTGCTCCGACATGCACTGTCAACTGTGTGCCTTTCCAAATCATGTCCAATCAACTGAATTTACCACAGGTGGACTCCAATTAAGCTGTAGAAACATCTCAAGGTTGACCAGTGGAAACAGGATGCACCTGAGCTCAATTTTGAGCTTCATGGCAAAGGCTGTGAATACTTATGTACATGTGATTTCTTAGTTTTTTATTTTTTAATAAATTTGCAAAACTTTAAAAAACTTCTCTCATGTTGTCATTATGGGGTGTTGTGTGTAGAGTATTTTTTTAAAACAATATTTTTTAGGCCTTTTTCAGCTTTATTGGACAGTGTATAGAGACAGAAAGAATGGGGGTGAGAGAGAGTTAAAGACATGCGACAAATTGTCAGACGGTCGGATTCAAACCGTTGACGTCGCGGCTCACAATGAGCATGCGATCAGTGCTCTGCAGGCTGCGCCACCGAGACACCGTGTGTGGAGTTTTGAGGGAAAAAAATGAATTTATTCCATTTTGGAATAAGGCTGTAACATAACAAAATGTGGGGAAAGTGAAGCGCTGTGAATACTTTCCGGATGCACTGTATGACAACATTGATATGTAATGACAGTCTCTGAAGAAATGGATAAATCAGACCGAATAAGGGCATTGTATACATGGAATATAAAATATTACATTAAAGGTTATTGTGGCTGATGCATTTGTAACAGGTGGGGGCATGTTGGAACACAGCGTTACAACATGCCCCGGATGTATGAAGTGTACTCCTGCATGGGTCACAGTTTGACTTGTGTCAAAACTGTTCTTCCTCATAATCCGCAAGACAATATTTGGAGTCTGTGGCCTTCACAGTTAATCAGTGAATCAGTTAATCGAAAAAAAAGGTTGGTGAACAAATCCTAGGCCAACTTACATGGTGCTAAAACACAGATTTGTTAATAACTCTTGATGAAGTTTTCAAATCATCCTGCCACCCACACATGATGTCAAGCACACATCAAGCATGTTGATATAATACATAAATGAAAACAAACCCATAATTCTCACACAAATACAACAACGCAAAACCCCCGTTTAAACATGCCCCGTGTTACTTTGTGCCCCTGTCTGCCCTACTCTCCTGTACTCATTAGTAGTTTCAGAGCATAGCATTACAGCACAAGGATAAAATCTGTTCTTTAAAACAGGCTAAGGCGTCCCTATCCCAACATAAATCATAGTTTTATCTCGTCCAGTATTAGACCATTGCTTCAAGCTGCTTTCCTAGACTGTTATCCCCACGCAGACGACGAGGGATTGTGCCATAAGATGAAAAACAGGACAGTCTAAGGCAGTAAATTATAAGTTTGAGATACCTTGAGTCATCACCACCAGTAGCTGGGGCTGTGACAAATTACACATCCTCTTTCGGGTTTGATCAGCATCAAACCTCACCGTGACATTTTTCCCTGCTGTTTCCCAAAAGGTCACACTTTATTTTAAGGTCTTGTAGCTACCAAAGGATTAAGAAAATAAACTTTACTCTTTGTTGCTCTTTAAATTTCCTTAAAGGCAAAACAGCAGTGAGTAAAATAATGTAAACTAAAGCTTGGAAAATAGTGTTTAATTAAAAAACGGTATTTTAAAATCTGTGAGAAGAAAATACATTTAAAAAGGATTATTAAATTATTTCTACATTGTGTGATAGATGATTTAGGTTTTTTAAAACTTTTTATTAAAGGTTTATACTATTCTATCTTCTATACTATTCTGTTAATTTACATTTAAGCATCAAATCTGAACATCTTGCGCAGAAAATCTACAGAACTACATTTCAAACCAATTTCTATATACATACAAAACCAATAGGCTTAATTGTATGAAATTATAACTCTATTTTTTTCTACTTGCTTTCTTTGCACGAGTAAACATTTCCCAGTATACAGTATGACAGGGCTCTAAGAGAGGGCCGAAGATATTTTAAATTAAAAACAAATATTAGTTCTAATTTTATACAACTAGATTTGGGATTCAGCCACATTTCGAAGTGATAATAAAACTAACCAATAATATTTTGCCTCTAAACAAATGGGTTCTTTCATCGATGAAATTATAACGAGTTCCACCAGCTGGAAGTCCTAAGACAGATACAACTCTGCACGTTTGACAATTCAATCACAATTCAATTTCCAGCAGTTTGTAGCAACTCGCACCATGGCGGCGGCTACGACCACTACTGAGGAGAATGATAATGTTGTTCCAAGCTTCTTGTTATCGCCATTTCAAGATCAGACTGAAATGAAAAGTTGGATTTGGAGAAAAGGGGGAGAATAACACCTGTGGTGCTTAATCAGAAATACCAATGGACGACAGGAGAAAAGTATGCATAAAATAAACGAAAACTAAGACGTTCCGTTTAATGCATTTAGAACACATGCAGCTTGGTAAATCGGCTGAGTTTATGCATACAGCTAAACTGAAGTGGTGTACGTTCAACCATCATTTATGCGAGCTATCAGTTTTTTGCAAGCGTCGGTGTGTTTAGAACAGGGGTGCACAACAAGGGCCGTTCCGTTTCAGGATTTTGTGCCAACTTCTGGTCTTAATTATTTAATTGACTCAGTCATATCTTATCTGACATGTGTATCAGTACCGGCTACAACTGCAGACTGCAAGTGTATCCTAATGATTTTACTGTGCTCAAGTACAGGCTTGAACCATGGTAATTTATAGAGCGGTCAGAAAATTGGTTGTAACAAAAACCAGTACGCAGGCAAACCCCCGAGATCCGACAACCACTTATGCACCCCTTGTTTAGAATAAGCGCAGTTGTCAAATACTGATTCAAAGTTATTATTCCACACAGTCAATCAGCGTCAGTGTTAAAATTGGTCAATGTTTGTTTGTAACAAGTTGGGTTTGCTAACTTCACTAATGACGTCCAATGATGTTATTCATTATGAACGAGGAATAACAATGGTCAATGGTCCGTCCAAGCGCAACCCAGCCAAATACCTTTGATTGCAATGGAGAAGGAATTGCCGATGGAATAAGAAGCAAGGGATCAGCCGTGTGACCTAACTATCAACTGTTACTTCAAAAATGGAACAGGAGACTTCGTGTTCAAGTAGTCTGTACTTAAGGTTAGACTTCTGTTCTGTTGTAAATAGTTTTGCTTCTTGGTTGAGGCCGACGTGCCGTGAGGTAGGCCGCTGCGCCGTTTCTGTATGTGGATGAGGGCGTACAGGTTCTGTATGTGGATGAGGGCGTACAGGTTCTGTATGTGGATGAGGGCGTACAGGTTCTGTATGTGGATGAGGGCGTACAGGTTCTGTATGTGGATGAGGGCGTACAGGTTCTGTATGTGGATGAGGGCGTACAGGTTCTGTATGTGGATGAGGGCGTACAGGTTCTGTATGTGGATGAGGGCGTACAGGTCCTGTATGTGGATGAGGGCGTACAGGTTCTGTATGTGGATGAGGGCGTACAGGTTCTGTATGTGGATGAGGGCGTACAGGTTCTGTATGTGGATGAGGGCGTACAGGTTCTGTATGTGGATGAGGGCGTACAGGTTCTGTATGTGGATGAGGGCGTACAGGTTCTGTATGTGGATGAGGGCGTACAGGTTCTGTATGTGGATGAGGGCGTACAGGTTCTGTATGTGGATGAGGGCGTACAGGTGTTACATTGCGTCAGGTTCGCATTGAGTGCATTCTGCTTTTGATTCATCCAGAATGATTTATCATATCATTTATTATGCATGCCAGCATGTTCTGCACAGTCGTGTTGTATTACACAGTTTTTGGTGAAATTGGGTCGTTTGGCTGCAGACTTTACAGGCTAGGATAGGAAACGGGACAATTTGTCTTGTATAGAAAATAACGTAGATGTGTCATGTTGCGAATGGTGCGCAGTAAAAGCTATGGTTATGTGCGTGATTGTGCCTTGCGTGACAGTTTTATGATGTAGATTACGTGCTGCTTGCTTCAATTAAACATCGGATGAATCAGTGTCATATTTTGTTATCTCCATGGATGCGTCTTTGTGCATGGAACTTCATAGCACAACCAAAACAACTTGTCACTCCCACTATTTTTAGACATCAGATTACTTGTTTCAGAGCTCCAAATGTAATTATCAATGTTTGCAATGTAGACGATACGATACACTAGGCTACAGCGTGCGTTGCTTTGCTCATGGTTGCTAACCCTCGACCGAACTGGAGAGAAGCTCGCTTTCAGAGCCCCTAAACAGAGAATCTTTTACTGGTACAGAAGCAAATGTTGGCCCTGAATTTCGTTAGGATTGATGAAATTCTGTTCAACTGATGAAATTCTGTCAAATGATGTTCATTTAACTTAAAAATCTTGTTCACCTCAGTATATGTTTTTCTGGGGCATGAATAAGAAAAATATATACAAAACAGAATTATAATTGACACTGCAACCAACAACTGACTGTTGCACAGAATAGACGGTATTAATAGTCTTGACCTAATTTTAGCAACCACACCCACACAAGAAAGCTGGCCCAGGTAGTTGCAGGTATATATATTAATATTTTCTAAAAATAAAAAGGGATGCTGAGACTCCCATTAGCATACTGCGGTTTGATACTGTACTACTCATAGTAATGAAACTCAGCAGCTTATCGTAGTGGTTGAAGGTACAAGCAAAAGGCTGTCTGTTCCCCTGTTAATTAGGACTCTTAATGAACCATGTATTCCAGTCCCAAAGCAGGATTATCCTCAGTTCTGCCTGGCACTTAGCTGTCAGACGTATCTTCATTAGTTAATCTGAACCCTGTTTACTGTGGATGTTGATTTAAAAAATGCTAAAGCTTTATGCTAGAGCATCCACATGCCTAATTTCCGAGCTGCCCTAAAATGGCTCATGGGTTTGGCACCCACCTCATAGATGAAACGGTCAGTTCAGTTTATCTCCACTTAAAATGGCCATAACATGGATTTAGGCAATGTGGACTTCAAATCTGAAACTGGAGAGAAGCTTGCTTTCAGAGCCCCTAAACAGAGAATCTTTTACTGGTACAGAAGCAAATTTTGGCCCTGAATTTTGTGAGGATTGATGAAATTCTGTTCAAAAACCGGACCCCCCTGTGGGTATATTGCTGGCAAATGGTGGTATTGCGAGGGAGGCAGAACTGGGCAGGTCCAGGAGGGGGTTTAAAGAGGCTTGTAGTGGAAATGCGGAGGGGGACAGGGGAGTCCCAGGGTGTTTTGGGGGGCAGCCGAGTGTGAAGCCTGACAAACAGAGCTCTCTGATGGGTTTGACCGCTGTTTGGCCGCCCAGAGGATATAGTAGATCGCTGCAGGCATGACATTTTACCATTTTATCTGTCAGTCTGTCTGTCTAGCTGCCTGTCAGTCTGGCCAGGGCCACTCTGGGCACTTCACACTGTGCTACCCCAGGACATTCCGTCTGTCCATCCGCCCTCTGTCTGTCTGTCTGTCTGTCTGTCTGTCTGTCTTACAATTGATCGCAAATTCTTTTCAGCAGTTGGCCAAGGTGATTGCTCTCTAGAAGGACGGCTATTAAATAATTTATCATTCCATCTGAAAGGTGTAGTCTACCTGGTGTGTGCTGCTATGTGTGTCTGTGCCTTTCTCTTCTGTCCTTGATCTACCATTATACCATTCATTAAAGCTTTCAAGAGTTTCTGGAAAGAAGCTCACTGATATTTTCTTTAAAATCATTGATCCTTTTGCACCAAGACAATTCTGCAAAAAAAAAAACATACTCAACAACTTTTAAAACTGTTTCTCAGTGCATCAAATAAGTAAATAAGAACATTTGAGGATGAGAAACCAAAAAATATTTTCCAGTACCAGGGCTTGATTTTTTTAAGTACCAAATATATTCATAGAAACAGCCTGCTTTAAAACTTTAACAAATATCTTCAGAATAATTTAGAAGTCTTTCAGACATAATTGTCAGAGGTAATAACTAGTATCCACCCTGCAGGTGAGAGAGAAACATCACAGGCCGTTTTAATTTTTAATTTCTCTTAAAATTTCATATTGGAATTCAGACTTGAATACTGATGCTGGGCCGTCTGTCTCTCTTTCTCTGTCCAGCTCGTGTTGTGCGTGACTGCGTGTGGAGAACTGCGCCTTGTGCTTCCGTGGTACTTTTCCAAATCATTCCCTCTTGGTTACACAAGAGAAGTATATTTTTTTTATGTTGTGTTTTTACATATTGCTCACGTATAAGAATATTTTATTTCAAGGTCTGGTCACGATTCAATTTCTGTTGATCTCCCGCGGTATCCCTGCTGGAGATCTTATCCTCATCCCTTCTTTCCATAGTAATTTAAACTTGAGTAAATAACAAAGATATGTTCTCTGCGCATCTGTGCATCGCTGTGAATACCTAGGACCCCATGAATGCCTGTGATTTGCCTCTATCTGTGCACAGATTCATTGCTGCATTTCTTTACTTGACCTTAATATGGAACATGAGTAAAAAGCTGGGAAACATGATTTACATTGTTCTGTGGAGTATGTCTCGGTCATGTGGGTATTTGAGATATTTTAACTCTTTAGATGCTGGAAATACTCCTGAGGATCCCTTGGAATTTTCAAAGAAATGTGGTATTTGCCTAAATCTAAATGTGTAGCAGTATGAAAGATTATGTTCTGAATATTGAACATTTTAAATAAATAAGTATTTGATGTTGGCCTCCTGTAGGGTTGTGCCTGGCGTCTTCACTGAGGTTCCCTTAGAACAATTTAATGAACGTTAGTTATCTCTGGAAATAACCAACTGAATTAATGAAAAAGAAATGCAGATTTTATTTCAATTATATTTATATTGACATACACACACACACACACACACACTCTCGCTTGCTCATTCTCTCTCGGTCTCTCTCTCTCTCTCAGTCTCTCTCTCTCTCTCTCTCTCACACACACAGACTCACACGCATGTATATACTATGTATTTTAGGTACATATACGTTTAAGCACATACACTCAGTGAGCACTTTATTAGGGATTTATTAGACTTATTTTTTATACTTTGTGGTGTTCTGCTGCTGTAGCCTTTCCTATCCTTGAGGTTTGACACATTATTGCAACAGTGGTATGAAGAAGAGCATGTCTAAACACGTGTAGTTATTTGTGTTATGGTCACCTTCCTGTCACCTTCGACCAGTCTGCCCTTCTCCTCTGACCTCTGCAGAACTGCTGCTCAGTAGGTGTCTTTTGTTTTTCGCTCCATTCTCTGCAACCCTAGAGACTGTTGTGTGTGAAAATCCCAGGAGATCAGCAGTTTTCTGGGATACTCAATCCACCGTGTCTGGCATCAACAATCATTCCACAGTCAAAGTCACTGAGACCACATTTCTTCCCCATTTTGATATTTTGTGAACCTCTTGATGACACCTGCATGCTTTTATGAATTTAGTTGCTGCCACACGATTGGCTGATTAAATATTTGCATTAACATGCGGGTGTACAGGTCTACCAAATAAAGTGCTCACTGAGTGTATATAGCAAAACTGCGCAGCATGCTAACTGTGTGTGTCAAGCTGAATAAAGGTGCTTGGGTGCGTGCTCTGTAAATAAATCATGTCACAAAGAGCAGTCTGACATCTTCATAAGAGCTCCCCGTTGTGTTGTGTTTTGATGACTGATAAATCATCCCAGTAGCTGGGAATTTCAAAGGTAAATAAGGCCCCTTTGTCATCCTCTGCTCTGTGTACCAATAACATGATTTATTCACTCTCCCCGCTCACAGCGTCTCGGTCTGATCTCCCGCAATTACGCAGGATCTCCAAAAAAACCCCCCAACTAAAACAGTTCTTCTGATTCTGAGCTGACGGCGAGGCGGGAATGAGGGACGTGGAGAGGATGGGAGAGAAGGACTGAAGGTGGGATAAAGGGGCGGAAAAAGGGATTGAAAATGAAGGGCAGAGCCCGGAGAGGGATTTTTTTTCTTTTCTTTTCAAACGTCGATGAAACGGGTGACTTGCTTGACAGGGGATCCCATGAAGCTCCTTCTCTTTGATGGCGTCTCCGGTTATCGCTGCCTGCCTGCGTCTGTTTCAGCGGATGAAAGAGCTGGTGGAAACGGCAGCCCTCTATCTGCGAGCTTCACCGATGGCTGATAACGCGACCGCTGAATACCCACCCTAATCTCCCTCTCTGCAGGAACATCTTTACTTTAGGATGAAGAATATACACTCTGAACCACTTTATTAGCTTTTTATTTGACTTGCTGGTCTTCTGCTGCAGTAGCCCGTCCACTTCAAGGTTCGACAGGTTGTGTGTTCTGAGATGCTGTTGTGCATCCTACTGTTCTGTTGTGTGGTTATTTGAGTTACTGTCACCTTCCTGTCGGCTTCAACCAGACTGGCCATTCCCCTCTGACCTCTCTCATTAACAAGACATTTTTACCCACAGAACTGCTGCCCACTGGATGCTTTTGGTTTCGCACCATTCTCTGCAAACTCTAGAGACTGTTGTGTGTGAAAATCCCAGGAGAGCAGTTTCTAAGATACTCAAACCACCCTGTCTGGCACCAACAATCATTCCACATTTAGATCACACCACGGTGACTTGGACCGCATTTCTTCACCATTCTGATGTTTAGCCATGTTGGGTGGCACCGTGGTTGGCACTGTTGCCTCACAAGAAGGAGGTTCCAGGTTTGAGTCCTGGCCTGCCCAGATCCTCTCTGTGTGGTGTTCGTAATGTTCTCCCCGTGTTCGCAAGAGGTTCCTCCCTGGTTCTCTGGTTCCCCCCCTCAATCCAAAGATGAAAATGACCTCTGGCACATTTAGAGAAATATTATTAATATGCATTGACCTGGTCAAATAAACTTAAAAAAAATTTATTATATGAAATTCTCCAATTTATCATGCATATTTATGTGGATGAGAACAGACCTGGGGAAAATGTACATTTTTCAGAAAAGCCTTTACAATGCATTATTTATAACAACAAATATATATATGGTATTGTCATTTTACTTTTCAGAAGTTTGCCATGAATCTGCTGGTATTAAAATGTGTTACCGCTATGTGAGCATGTGTCTGAAGGAGTGGGAGTATGTGTCTGAAGGAGTGGGAGTATGTGTCTGAAGGAATGGGAGTATGTGTCTGAAGGAGTGGGAGTATGTGTCTGAAGGAATGGTAGTATGTGTCTGAAGGAGTGGGAGTATGTGTCTGAAGGAATGGGAGTATGTGTCTGAAGGAGTGGGAATATGTGTCTGAAGGAATGGGAGCATGTGTCTGAAGGAGTGGGAGTATGTGTCTGAAGGAGTCGGAGTATGTGTCTGAAGGAGTCGGAGTATGTGTCTGAAGGAGTGGGAGTATGTGTCTGTTCTGTGTTTGATGGTGAGAGGGGTTGTTACTGGCAGTGGAGCCTATTTGACATTTTCTGACTCCGCTGGCTGATTTGAGAGATGAGGTGTCTGTTCGTGTGAGAGCATGTGTTTGATGGCGTGAGAGTTTGTCTGCTTGTATAAGCTTTTAAACAACAAGTGTGCCTGTGTTTTGTAAAAGAGACAGTGTGTGAGTGTGTGTGAGTGTGTGTGTGAGTGTGTGTGCGAGTGTGTGTGTGAGTGTGTGTGCGTGTGTGTGTGAATGTGTGTGTGTGTGTGTGTGTGAATGTGTGTGTGTGTGAGTGTGTGAATGTGTGTGTGTGAGTGTGAGTGTGTGAGTGTGTGAGTGTGTGAGTGTGTGAGTGTGTGTGAATGTGTGTGTGTGTGAGTGTGTGAATGTGTGTGAATGTGTGTGTGTGTGAGTGTGTGAGTGATATAGTGCTGTGTAATTGGACAGCTCTCCTCAGCTCAGCCTGATTATAGCGCCCTGTCGGGTCATTCTGCAGCCGTGAACAATCCTGTGGTAAGGAAGCGGGCTAATGAAGGTTCTGAAGAACCCCCCCGCCCCTCCTCTCTCCCCCTGCAGTCGGTGATGTGGATGAGGGCAGGCAGACTGTGAACGTCCCGATCCGAGAGGTTGCCTCTCAAAGCCCTGATCCCCTTCACTGTCTCCCGCCGTGGCTCTCTGAAGGCCATGACTCACTTTACGGAAACTTCCGCTCCCAAAAGTACAGATTCCCGGCACGTAATGCCAGGTGGTGGGCGGGGAGGGGGGCACCAGAATTAAAACAGGACATGCACAAACTCTGTCACGCTGATTTACGAGTGAAACATTTTATGTCCAAGCCATACTCGTGTTTGTGGATGCAGATCTGTCTCGGACACAATGTCGCCCTGTATTCAGTCGCTTGTTTTGTTTTCACAATCTTCCCAGATATATGGTCCCATCTCCAGAGCTGACACGATCGCGTACACTTTGATGTCCTAACACAGCCACAGCCACTGTGAAGGCTTGTCATTCTAAACCAGGGGCGGCCGCTCGTATGTGAGAAAGGGACTCTGGGCAGTGTTTTATTTTAGCCCGACACTACACCTGATTCAACTGCTTAACTAATCATGTTCTTCAATCAAGACCTTGATGAGTACAATCAGTCAGGGCTGGTGCTGCACTCTCAGACATATGAAAAGCACCTAAAAAGGTACAAATGGAGCAGTACCTCGATAGATACGTAAAATTGTACCGGCAATATATCATTAATTTTTGCTTGGAAAACGTGCTAATATGTATCCAAAGAGAACATTACTGTACATTAGAGAAGTTTGATCCTTGAAAAATAAAAATGTACCTCCACTGTGACTGTTAGCGGGTGGGCTAAAACAAAACCTGTGCCCACACTGGCCCTTCTCGGATAAGATTGGACAGCCATCATTCTGAACCTTTCTGAATACCGTTACACATATTTTGCATACTGCCCATCACATACTAAACCGCATGCGTGCTAAGCAGGCCGCACATCCTTTGAGGACAGCACAGTTAGGAAGCTGATTTCGGACAGCGCCTGTGAGAATATTGGGGAAATAAAATGTATAATTAATTAGGCTAAGGGCTGTCACCTTTCCAGTCTGATTAAACGTTCTGCGTAAAACTATTTTATAAATTCTGTCTTGTACTTTATTAGTATACTATATTGTTGAATGTAAGCCAGTCTGGGCTTGTATAAACTGCTGGGAGTTAAATGAACCACTGACCATTTTACTGTGAGATACTGTGTGTGACACCAGACCAGTTAAATAAGCAGGCCTCTTACGTGAGTGATGAGCTTGGGCAGATGCTGCCGTTACACAGTGTGCCTAATTCAAGCTGCCACGTTACTCGATCGCACAGCGGAGGCTGCTGACTCTGGGAGTTTCTCATTCTGTGAAATTAACGAGCATCCTTCACACGGCTTTCTCTTTGTTTTCCCCCTCTTTCTGGTAATCCTCAAAGCGGGGGCGATAAATCAGGAGGAAAACAGCCTCGCTTGTGTTTCCTCTGTTTGATTGCATTGGGAACGACTCTGTCACTGTTCTGCTTATTAACTTCAGAGTAAGACACGGTATCCCTTTACTTTACACCTTGCCGGCCAGTGGAGGATGGCCCCCCCTCTATTCTATTTTCCTCCCCACTGGGGAGTATTTTTTTTACCTCATGTGCTTGCTATTTTGGGGGCTTAGGCCTAGATTTGCCCTTTTTCCTTTTTGCCCTTCCGCAACTCTGTACAGCGTCTTTGTGACAGTCTTCTGTAAGAAGTGCTTTACAAATAAAATTGGATTCCTGTCTCATATTCCGGGATGGCCAGTAAAGTGCTTGTTTTGCAGTGCTACGAACCTCTTTATCTGCGCTAATATTCAGAGTCCCAGTGCTGCTCTTTCCCCACCTCGCTTTTTGTTTTATAAAACATGACCTCCTTAGGAAATCGGCTGCGTCCAAAAAAAAAACGCAGGCTGTTATTTAATTAACTTTGTACGTGGCTAATCGCAGGGAGGGAAAAAACGAGCTGAGTCTTGTGCAACCTGCCCACTGAATTTTATTCTTTCTCTCTTTTTATCCCTCTGCATTTTTCTCTCGACCTCATCCCCTTTTCCATCTTTCTCACACTCCATCTCTGAAACCCGGAGGTCATTAGACGTGGTCTGTTTAAAAGCCAGCTGTCTTGAGCGCACCGCTGTCATGTGAGAGACGCAAGCGTATCCCTCTTTTTCAAAGAGACAGAAATGATTCTTTGTTAGTCTTTCCCAGGAGCTGCAGGCATAATGTCACACTGCTGCTGTTTGACAACAAGGAGGTAATTGAGCCCTCCGACTGTAACTTGCTTTTTGCTCTAATTTGTTAGGCCTTTAGCCCTTCTACCGTGTAACTGTAAAAATCCTTAATTTTATGAAGTGGTTCTCAGAAACGATGAAACTGTCCATTTGTTGCTCGTTCAACCAATCTCATTTGTTGCTCTATAGTTTCTATTTTTTGTCATTATTATTCGTGCACCATACTGTGCGTGCCAAAATAAAATGAAAATGAATTCATTTGGATGTCAGTTTCTAATGTACGTTGCTGAATCAGTGCTTGCTCAACTTAAAAAGGGGGTGAAACAACCCTTTTACTTTGCAGACTGCACCATGAAACTGTTGATCCTCTTTCTTACTTTCTGAATTTTCTTTGTGGATTATACTGTAATGTATAGCTGTGTAAAGCTAGATTATCTATGTAGTGGTATTAACTTTTGTTTGCTGTGCTAATTGGTGGTTTGTTTAGTTAATTGCACCTACTGCTTATAAATTGTGTGCCTCCTTGATGATGTTGCACTGAGACCAATGTTTGTGAGCTGTGGATTTGAGCTTCAGTGAAGTGGTTTTAATGTAATATAATGTGACACCAAGATGTAAACTAATGCTGCAGAGTAGATGGGACTTGGCTCGACCCTCAGTAGACAAAATAACTGATGAAAGCTGACCTGATCGACAAAACGTCATGTTTCACAGCCAAAAACCTAAAATATATTTGTAGTTGAGAGCTAGTGATGCGACCCTTTCTCATCTAAAATCTGTTTGCTGCAAGAGGTCAGTTAAAACCATGGGCTGAAGCCAACGCTGCAGCAGAACATGGATAATGGTCAGGTTCAATGTTTGTATAGATGTATAGATCATTTAATAGTGTAGTAAGATTTAAATAGTCTACGTTTGGTGTGCCACTGAACAGTAGAGGCCCACCAAAATATTGGACGGTCAGTATTCACATTTTTTGACCAAAATGTGTATTGGGACTAGAGGGCGACGCGACTGATGTAGAGTACCACAATATGCTAAACTGAGCTCAACTAAACTGAGCTTCACTAAACTGAGCTCAACTAAACTGAGCTTCACTAAGCTCAACTAAGCTCAGCTCAACTAGAATGAGCTTCACTAAGCTCAACTAGGCTCAGCTCAACTAAACTGAGCTTCACTGAGCTCAGCTCAACTAAACTGAGCTTCACTAAGCTCAGCTCAACTAGAATGAGCTTCACTAAGCTCAACTAAGCTCAGCTCAACTAAACTGAGCTTCACTGAGCTCAGCTCAACTAAACTGAGCTTCACTAAGCTCAACTACAGGGCGACGCGACTGATGTAGAGTACCACAATGTGCTAAACTGAGCTCAACTAAACTGAGCTCAATTAGACTGAGCTCAACTAGACTGAGCTCAACTAGACTGAGCTCAACTAAACTGAGCCTCACTAAGCTCAGCTCAACTAGACTGAGCTTCACTAAGCTCAGCTCAACTAAACTGAGCTTCACTAAGCTTCACTAAGCTCAGCTCAACTAGACTGAGCTTCACTAAGCTCAGCTTAACTAAACTGAGCTTCACTAAGCTCAGCTCAACTAGACTGAGCTTCACTAAGCTCAGCTCAACTAAACTGAGCTTCACTAAGCTCAACTAAGGTCAGCTCAACTAAACTGAGCTTCACTAAGCTCAACTAAGCTCAGCTCAACTAAACTGAGCTTCACTAAGCTCAGCTGAACTAAACTGAGCTTCACTAAGCTCAACTAAGCTCAGCTCAACTTGACTGAGCTTCACTAAGCTCAACTAAGCTCAGCTCAACTAGACTGAGCTTCACTAAGCTCAACTAAGCTCAGTGCAACTAAACTGAGCTTCACTAAGGTCAGCTCAACTAAACTGAGCTTCACTAAGCTCAGCTCAACTAAACTGAGCTTCACTAAGCTCAACTAAGCTCAGCTCAACTAAACTGAGCTTCACTAAGCTCAGCTCAACTAGACTGAGCTTCACTAAGCTCAGCTCATCTAGACTGAGCTTCACTAAGCTCAACTCAACTAAACTGAGCTTCACTAAGCTCAACTCAACTAAACTGAGCTTCACTAAGCTCAACTAAGCTCAGCTCAACTAAACTGAACTTCACTAAGCTCAACTAAGCTCAGCTCAACTAAACTGAGCTTCACTAAGCTCAGCTCAACTAAACTGAGCTTCACTAAGCTCAACTAAGCTCAGCTAATCTCAGCTCAGTCAAACTCAGCTTCTCTAAACTGAGCTCCAGAGTGGAGGGTCCTCTCTCTACTGTCTCTCCTCCCTATTCCCTGTACCCGTCTAAACACACATGCACACATACACATTCATACTCGGACGCACACTCTCATCACACGGACATATGCACAGACATTCACACACTTGCGGGCACACATGCGCACACATACACACACACACACACACACACACACACATATGGGGGGGCATTAAGGAAAATGTAAGTATGAATAAGGTGAGGTGGAGTGGATGGACATAATAAATTATGGGTCTTGTGGTGGTTAGCTAGTTCATTTTTGTTTGTTTTTTGTTGGTTCATCTTGTGTTCTGCAATGGTTAGCATACAATTAAATTGTTATGGTTGCACAGTGGGGGGTCTTAAAATTAAAAAAGTTAAAAATCTCTTTCTGTCCCTCTACTTATCGATTCAGGAATGCATTTTGGCATAAAATGTTATAATGCAAAGCCATAGCTTTACAGAAAGTTCACACACATTAAACTGCAAAACTGCAAGCAATAAACACAAATAAAAAGTATACAAAATGTAATCCATCCCTCTCCTGTCTCTTTCCCTCCATTTACCTCCTCTCTTTCCATCTCCCTCTTTTTTTCTTTCTCTTTCCTTCCGTTTGTCCCTCTCTCTCTGTACTCCTCTCACGTCAGAGAGCTGCTCTGCAGTTTAATTGAACCCCTGCGAATGTCGAGCGCTTCACTGAATGTGGCTGGATACCCTCTTTTTTTACATTACGTCTTAATGAATAAAATATATTATTCCTATCGCTGACTTCATAGACTGCTGCCATCCCCCTGGCCACCACCCCTCCCCCCTGCACTCCTTTCACTTAAAGGAAGCTGGCTGACTCACCACTGCCTTCATTCTCTGAATTCAAATCTGTGCCCACCCTGTTCACCCCTGTCTCGCACTCTCTGGGATGGTGAGAGGGCAGTACCTTCGAAGCGGGGTGCTGCCCTCGGGAACCTGTCCGTCAGAACCTGTCTTCAGCACCGTCCACCTCCAGTCTGAAGCCGTGCTGTCCGCAAGGTGAACCTGTGTCTCCAAAAAAGTATCTGCACCACCATTTTCTCCTGCTAGGCAGCGTTGCTGAGCCGGTGTGGGCTTCATTAGCTTCTGGGCGTGGGCTTGGCGGTCTGTCCTGTAGACCAGCGGTTCCCAAACCCCTCCAAGTACCCCCAGCTGGATCCAGGTATTCGATGTGTTCCACCGCAAGCATGCGTGACACAACTAATTTAGTTGTATCAGGTGTCCTTGAGGTGGAACACATCGAATACCTGGATCCAGCCGGCGGGACCCGAGGACAAGTTTGGAAACTGCTGCTGTAGACCAAGCAGAGGTGCACTGTCCCCAGTGTACTGTAGGAACCCTCCATTTTGAATAAGAGATGAGCACCGAGGTGCTGTATCTCTGTGGCTATTAAAGATCCTGTGGCAGTTATTGGTCACCGAGGGTGAGCGACTTCCTTGGGCTGTGGTGACATTCTGGAAGCTCGCTCACTCACTCAGTCCCCCCACTGCATCGTTGCTCTCAGTACAGTGCACTCAGAAATTGCCTCCTTCTCTGCTTCACGTGATGTTTGTGAAGGTTTTGGTTGCAAAATGGCCACTGTTCATCTCCCATGGGTGCCCTGTACTCTTGGGAAATCTTCTCCCCACTTTGAGGATGTGTGTATAAAGGCAGTCCATCTTCTATATCATCATCATCATCATCATCATCATCGTCTACATAAGCATCATCATCATCATTGCCATCATCATCATGGCTGCCGTTACCATCATCATCATCATCATCATCTTCATTCTCATATATTCCACCTTGGACATTATCACGTCCATCATCGTGGCCTTCGTCATCTTCATCATCACACATTCCCCCTGGTCGCTGATTCCTTGTTCCACAGCCTGTGACTTTATTCTCACCCTCTATGGAGGTCTCAAGAGGCTTTCAAATTACAGCACTTGTCAAAAGAACGGACAGCAGTGAAATGCAAGTGCCTTATTTGATGTTACCGAAGGCGGCTCTCATTATTATTTTTGAAGCCAGTGTTTGGATGGGGAATTCAAATCAGTTGTTTTTTTTTGGCATTTTGTAAGTGGGTGTGTTTGTCAGCCGCTGAAGAAAGATCCGTCCGAAGCCCTCGGGATGCGGAGAGATTGTCAAATGGACCTGGACAACAGGCACTTAGGCACTGCGAGCGAACAGCTGCAGCATGAAAAGCGTTTCCTGGCCATGCCAAGCCCTGTGCACCTTGAAAGCTTGGACAGACCTTCCGCTTGAAATGGAGCTGCCCCTCTGTTTCTTTCACCGAGAACAGGACATTCACCCAAAATTCTACAGACAGTAACAGAAATGCCCGGAGCTTGATGCCCGGTGTCAGTGTAATGACCTGATTTTGAGAGAAGCGCTCATAAAAGTTTGCCAAATGACTTCTAATAACGTAGTTGGGAAAAACTCTGCTCCTTTTTAATACAAAAAGTATATGTGCATTGACTGTCATGCTCTTGGAAAGTTTTTAGATCTCGGAATCGATCATATACAGATGTGCGGGTGCTTGTCCTCGTCAGTCGAGCAAGTCGGCGTGTCAGTGTGATGTTCCTTTCTTTTAAACTTCATCTCCGTTTCCTTGCCTCAAGCTCCCATAGTTCATTGCAGAGTCGTCTATGATGTCTCAGAGAGGTTGGCGGGATCTTGGTGAGAATTGCACGATAATGCCAAATGGGAAGCCTGGTTTTTCCAAGCGCAGAGGAATTGTAAAATGAAAATCGTAATGCGTTCTAGCTTCTGAATTAATTAATTTGGGATATATTACCAGCAAAACATCCATATGTAAAAACTTAACATTTTTGTCAAATGTATAACATAAAACTTATATAGGCTAGATGGACGTGTTTACATGTGTATACATTCAGTGATCACTTTAGTAGGTTAACCTGTACACCAGCTTGGTAATGCAAATATTGAATCCGCCAATCATGTGGCAGCAACAAGATGCATGAAAGCATGCAGACATGGTCATGACGTTCAGCTATTTTTTAGATCAAATGTCAATACACAGGAGTGTGCCTTTCAAAACTATATCCAATCAATTCAATTTGCCACAGGTGAACTCCAATCAAGTTCTAGACACATTTCAATAAAGCAGAATGCCACAGCTGAATACTTATGTAAATGAGAGATTTCAGTTTTAGATTTTTAATAAAAACAGGTTTTCACCCCGTCATTATTGGTTATTGAGTGTCATTATCACTTTAAAATTAAATCTCCAACACAATAAAGTGTGCAACAAGGGAAGGGGCCTGAATACTTTCTGAAGCCACTGTACAATGTGTTCCTTTCTTGTGCAGCTAAAGAGGTCAGGTTCCTAATGGCTCAAAGGTTTAAACTGTTCTCAAGAGTAGTGTACCAGTTTCACTTTGAAATATGTCTCCCTGCAGATCATTTTATCTGCTTTTCCTCCTCGTTCTTCCTGTTTGGAATTCCCTGTTGGATTTGCCCTGGCTGTGTGGTGCACTGTTGACCTGTCGGAAAGTGCAGGCTCCTTCGAAGCATGTGATTCCAAGTGTCACTCCTCATCTTGCCACAGTCAATTCAGGATCACTCGGACACGAGACCTGAGGCGGCCTGCGAGTGCCCCGTCAGCCAGCAGGGGTCAGTAGTGTGCATTATCCCGGCCTTCTCTGTGCAGCCAAACATGCACCATCGTGTGGTGCTGCCCAACCACCATCGGTACTGGCATTGTCTGGGATTTGATACCAGACCGTGGGGCCCATCCGCACACTAGAACAGAGCCATAACAGATCCAAATAGTCATGTGATGGATAGTGTGGTGTCTTGATTGAATGCGGTTTTGTCTTTGGCGACATTTTCCCTCTAGTGCAGCCGAATGCTCTACGTTCCTTCTGTTCCCTTCGCAAACAGGCAGGAAGCGCCATCTCCAAAACTGCTTCTCTAAACGCACAGATCAAAGAGTGAGCCGTGGAGACTTTTTCCTTTTAAACATTGAGTTTGTCGCCTCGGAAGCGCCGCCTAATGATGCCTGAAATCTGCAAATGTGCTCAAAGGGCATAGACTTCCTCCATGTCCTCTGTGAAAACCCTTTCACTCACCGAGTATCACTTACATTTCAGCGCTTTAAGGGCAGAAGTCTCGCGCAGGAGAACTTTCAAAAAGGCTGTGAACTTTGCCGAACCCTCAGACAGTGAGGGGAAGAACACGGTAAACTATCTTTCTGGCTTTCTGATTCTTGTTTTATTGAAGATGAGTGTCCTCTAATTAAGACCAGCCCAACCCTCCCCCCCCCAGGCCAATTCCCAATAGCCAACTAGATCAGCGCCGCTCAGATTTTCAGTCCCTGCTTCGACAGTAAATTCAGTAATTAAATGCATAAAATGACCTGATTTGTTTTGTATGTAGAGAACAGTTACAAAACTGAAAACAAAAAATAAGCTATTATCTGTTGCGGGTGAAAACCCTCCTATACACTAATTAGAATAGGACCGCAGTGTTCTGCTGCCGGAGAGTTTCCCTTTCATCTTTGGTGAGTTCCTGTGTGTGTGTGTGTGTGTGTGTGTGTGTGAGTGTCTGTATATACTATGTGTATGTATATATGTGTGTGTGTGTGTGTGTGTGTGTGAGTGTCCGTATATACTATGTGTATGTATATATATGTGTGTGTGTGTGTGTGTGTGTGAGTATCTGTATATGCTATGTGTATGTATATATGTGTGTGTGTGTGTGTGTGTGTGTAGAAGTGTTTATGTGTGTGTGTGGTGTGTGGATGTGTTTGAATGTGGATGTGTTGGTGCCCTGCCCTCCACGTTTCCGATTGGTCAACAGTGTGAAATATAGCACCTCCGACATTGGCTCAGGAGGTAAGGGCAGTCGTCTCATTGGCTCAGGAGGTAAGAGCAGTCGTCTCATTGGCTCAGGAGGTAAGAGCAGTCGTCTCATTGGCTCAGGAGGTAAGAGCAGTCGTCTGGCAGTCGGAGGGTTGCCGGTTTGATCTTGCGCTGGGTTTGTCGAAGTGTCCCTGAGCAAGACACCTAACCCCCAATTGCTCCTGATGTGCTGGTTGGTTCCTTGCATGGCAGCCAATCAGCATTGGTGTGTGAGTGTGAGTGTGTGTGTGTGAATGAAAAGCATCAATTGTACAGCGCTTTAGATAAAGGCGCTATATAAGTGCAAGCATTTAACATTACCTCCCACAGGTGCGCTATTCATATCATCAGTCGCCAAATGCCACACAGCGGCCTCCATTTTAGAAAGGCAACTCTCTTAATAAGTGTTAATAAGAAGGAAACATTGAAGGAAAAATTCACCCTTCTTCATTCAATGCAGATGTGGTCACTCATGTTTATTGTGGTAGTAAAATATACTAAATGTAGCTTGATTCATTTTCATAAGCTCTCAAACAAATGCTTTTAGAATCCTGTCATGCTCTGGAAGAACCGTGCACAATTTGGCATTGTAATACAATTCCCATCAAGTGCTCCTTCAACATCTCATACACACCACAGAAAAAGAATTCGCAAAGAACCGTGGGAGCATGACAGA
Organism: Conger conger; assembly: GCF_963514075.1. Taxonomy (NCBI): domain Eukaryota; kingdom Metazoa; phylum Chordata; class Actinopteri; order Anguilliformes; family Congridae; genus Conger; species Conger conger. The sequence continues at coordinate 17,615,897 of NC_083771.1, forward strand.
ATGTATTCTCTTTCCGGATAACTGATTTAAACGATAGGAACATCACACTGACAGGCTGACTGGCACAACTGAGGAGAGTGAGTACCTACAAACGTGTCTTTCAGTCATTGAGTCATGCAAACTTCATGCAAAGTTTGTCTCAAGTACATCATGGGGAGTAGGCATAATTTATTTCAGGAGCACTATTTTATGAGCAGGGAAATGTTTGTGGCATACTGGGGATTTACCTTCTGCAGATACAAAAAAATACTCTGCATCAGGCAAGCCAGCCATAAAGGCTTGTCTTTATGAATGTATTTTCTTCTCTGGTGATTGTGCCACTGGTGGAAGTGAAAGATGAGTGGTCAGTTGGTAGCCTTCTTGGATGTACAAGCAGGTAAAAATGATAATGGTTACTATCACAATCATCATCATCGGAAGGTGAGAAAAAGCAGTCTGCTGCTCACCGTACTGATCACCGGCTCCCTAACGTGAAACGTGTCTTCTTCAAAGCACACAATGGCTGTTGCCATTATTCGAAAATCCCATTAAGTCATTATGTGCTTAGAGTCCCCGCTGCCTGTCATTTAAGCATGATGGAAGGCAAACCAAGCCGTCCTGTGTCCTTGAGAACCAGGGTGCAGGCTGAGCGGAAAAGAGGGAAATGTATCTGTAAGATTAAAGGCATCGGCTGACCTGCTGCATTAGTCTTTTGTAGATGTTGGTATTAGTTTGGAGATTGGGGAAGTGGGTATGTTTTGTGTGTGGAGGGGTGGGGGTTTCTTTTGGTGGTGGAGGTGTTGGATGTGGGGGGCGTCTGCGGAGGTGGAAAGTCCAGCCAGCCAGGCATCAGAAAGTAAACTTTGCACCATGTTGTCGAGGACCCGGCCCGGGGGAGCCATAGGATAAGGTAAAGGCCAAATAGGATGGTGGATATTTGTAGGGTGTATCTTGAATTTAACATCTGGTGGAAAGGTGAATTAGAAAGAGCAAAAGGGGTTATATGAACCTTATGTGAATCAAGTATGTGATTAGCAAACTGAAAGATGATATTTAACCTGTCAGCTGTATAACTCTATTCTTTTGATTATAATAAAGTATATCTGACTATAATCATATCTGAGAAAGGGTCTTTTAGAGGAATACAGTGAATACAGGAAATCATATACCAGATTTGCATCACACCCCTTCACTTCGAGACTGGGCTGGAAGTTCAGTAGAACTTACCAGTTCTCCAGGACGTTCGAAGTACTTAAAGGAAAAGAGAGTTTGTCCCCAAGACACCTCCTCGTGGGGTACTGCTCGTGGGAACGTGAGGTCTGAGCTCGGCAAGGGGTCCGTGGCTCACGACAATGTGTTTCTTCCACCCATGAACTCGGCCAGCAGATCCAGATGATTGGAACATAATACTGAAATACAGTAATTCAGTTTAAACATCCATCCATCCATCCATTATCCGAACCTGCTTATCCTGAACAGGGTCGCAGGGGGGCTGGAGCCTATCCCAGCATACATTGGGCGAAAGGCAGGAATACACCCTGGACAGGTCACCAGTCCATCGCAGGGCACACACTCCATTCACTCACACACTCATACCTACGGGAAATTTAGACTCTCCAATCAGCCTAACCTGCATGTCTTTGGACTGTGGGAGGAAACCGGAGTACCCGGAGGAAACCCACGCAGACACGGGGAGAACATGCAAACTCCACACAGAGAGGCTCCGGCCGACGGGGATTCAAACCCAGGACCTCCTTGCTGTGAGGCGGCAGTGCTACCCACTGCACCATCCGTGTCGCCCCAGTTTAAACATTACAAATGAATTAAATTATTATGATACTAATTGAAGTTATGCAATTCGAAAGTCAGTATGTTCTGGTGCATAGCTCCGCCCAGCAGCTAGAAAGTAAAAGGTAATTTAAAGATCATCTACTGCGTAGAACCTGATCTAGTAGAGTGCTGACCTAGGGTCAGCTGTGCCTTTTTGATACATGATGGATGGGTTGAGGATACTGAATGAGGAAAGCTGATCCCAGATCCCTGCTAATACCTCTCCTCATCTGGATCTCTCCATTTCCCTCGGGGATACCACACTCACGCAATTACCCAGTGCAAGCAACCTCGGCGTGGTGATGGACAGCAGACTGTCCCTTTCCGAGAACATTGTGGCGGTGACCCGGTCTTGCAGGTTCTTCCTATACAACATACGGAGAATCCGCCCCTTTCTCACCCCCTACTCGACCCAGCTCCTGGTCCAAGCGATGGTTCTGTCCCGCCTGGACTACTGCAATTCCCTCTTAGCTGGCCTCCCAGCGTCCGCCATCAGACCCCTCCAACTTATCCAGAATGCAGCAGCTCGTCTGGTCTTCAACCTTCCCAAATACTCACACGTCACCCCCCTGCTTACTTCCCTCCACTGGCTGCCTGTCATGGCTCGCATCAAATTCAAAACATTGGTGCTAGCCTTCCAAGCAGTTAAGGGGTCTTCCCCAGCTTACCTACAAAAAATCATCAGACCCTACACCCCTGCCAGACCTCTTTGTTCAGCCTCCACAGGCTGCTTGGCACCTCCCCCTCTCCGAACCTCCACCTCACGCTCACGACTACTGTCTGTTCTGGCTCCACGGTGGTGGAACGAACTCCCCGTTGAGGTCAGAACTGTAGAATCTCTCCCCACCTTCAAGCGCAAACTGAAGACACACCTCTTCAAGCAGCACCTCTCCCCATCCCTCCCTACCTCCCTGTGAACCTTAATTGTTGTCTCGGTATTTTTAGTTGGCTAGGTAAGCAGTGTTTGGATAGTTAACTTTGGTCAATTTTGCTCTGTTGTTTGTTTGTTTCTTTGTTCAAAAAAAAAAAAATTGGCCCTTGTCCTTATCTTTGTTGTACAGGTAGCAATTGAAATTGTACTTCCCTCTAGGGTCTTTCAGCGAACTTATCCCTGGTTATGGGTATGCACTTTGTTGTACGTCGCTCTGGATAAGAGCGTCTGCCAAATGCCAATAATGTAATGTAATGTAATGTAATGTAATGTATAAGTATGGGGGTTGTATGGTTTGATTTGGGGGTCACCGTGATCCGCTGATGTTCTGAAGTGCTTTGGGACAGGCTTGGTTCTGGCCCAGGAACCTCACTGACCCGACCCGTCTTCTCGTCCTGCTAGGTGCCAGCTGTGACTTTATAAAAGAGTCCGCAGTGTGGGAGGAGGACAGGACAAGTCTTAAATCTCAGAATATGCCGTCAAATCAATTACAATAGATTTGGTTTGGGACATGCACTCTCCCAGTAAGAATGGCATAACAGAGATAGAATCCAATTATGTAAAATGCACTAAACTCCATCAAGCTGCACGAGTGGGCATTCCAAACTGCTTTCTAATGACTCTGTCCCAAGCGTTTGAGTGTGAGATATGATCCAAACGAGTATGCCTTAATTTAAAGATCCTCTCCCTCCTCTTCATTTTCTCTTCTGTTTAACCTTCATTAAGCGTCCTGCATTTTTCTCTCTAATAACTTTCTGTAAAGTCCTTCACCTGCGCATTACTAACCTATTATTTAATTCTTTTCGAATCCTATAACATTCCTTAAATGGCATTTAAAGCCATTCTAAAATGTGTCTTGTGCCCTAGATATATTTGGATAATAATGGTGACATAAAATATTATGTGTACGCTAATGCCACAGTTATTATGTCATTATGTTATATCATATCCTTAATATTCATCATTACATTTTGTTACTATAAGTGCTATTATTACTTCTGCTGCTAGTCATAATAATCATAATCATAAAAATAATTTGTCTCAGGGTTAGACAAAAGGAGAATGCGACACCTTTTTGCCTGGTTTATAATACAGATTCTGTCCTGTATTTTGCACGGAGCTTTTTCTGGGATCTTTGGAGCAGAATTACTCTGCAGCCTGAAGATTCTTATGCTCTGGAGATCTGGAATGTGAGAGAGCGTGAAATCCTGGGATCCACACATGGCCCTGGGATATAAACTCCTGGTAATCTATGGTCACCATCTTTTATAATCTCTAATAAAACCAGGGTGAAAAATGCAGACAACAATGCATCAGCGCCCAAATGCAGTGGTGCACTGTTGGGTATTGTTCAGATTCAGAGATGGCAATAACAGCGTTTTGAGCCAAAATGGCTCCTTCTGATTGGCACGGCTCAGTGTGTAGCAGTCAGTACCTCCTGCTCTACCTTCAGCCGTTGTCGAGTTTATTTTAAAAAAGGCCTGTGAAGTGAACTTTGTTAAACCAGAATTCCTTAAGATCAATCAAAGTGTGTGTTTTTTTATTATAACACCAGCCTCTCGAGTGCGGTAATGCTGGTTCTGGGCCGGGATCAGAACTGCTTAGGGGTGAAGAGGTCACCTGCCTTCCCCACCTGCATTAGCACTGATACGCAGAGGTGGCTGTGGGTAAGGGGATAACACTACTGGATTATGTTAGCATTAGCGAGGGCTTTGTGCGTTCCCACCCGAAAGCAGGGGCATTGATATTCTCAATGTGAATCCCCCTTCACACACACACACCCCCACACACACACACACACACTTTCAAAGCCCCAAGGGATGGATTAGGATAGGCACACAAAGCAGGAACATCTTTCACCTTTGAAAAATGACGGGGCCAGAAAAAGTGTGTGCGTGCGTGTGCGTTTGTAGCGGAAGGCACTCAGAAATCCGCGGAGCGGTGAATTCAACTGCGGCTCTTTAATGGAACGTATTAATACAAAGCCGCGTATTAATACGTTGGTTACACTTGTATGTTGTTCTCATACAGAACCCAACACTAACTAAGAAATAAAAACCTTTGTGACGCGTTGGCTCCATGCTTTGGAGTAATGTGTGGGTGTTGTTTTAGACTGCGGCGGATCGCGCCCGTTAGCATCGGATTAGCACGGCTCCACTAACGTCCACGGAGACCGGCACGTAGCGTGCGTGCTGCCAGCTAGCATTAGCGCTCTTATATTTCACCCTCGCCGAGGATGAAGGCACTCCTCCCGCAGGCAGTTTCTGCCTTTTCATACACGTCTCTGATGAATGGATGGCCGCATTCATTGGAATTCAAACAATGAATCGGTTTCGGTGGCAACAACAACAAAAAAAAAAACAACCTAGAATCAAATTAAAACTTGATCAAGGTTCCTGTTCGTGCATAAAGAGATGCAAATTCAACCGTCTTCAAAAGAGCTATGTTTTCAATACCTCTTCCTCCCCTGTGAACGACGTGTTTCTAATGACAGCAGATGAAGTGTTGAAATCCCTGGACCCATTGCCATGGATACTGGTCACTGTGTACAGTTTAGGCAGAGACAGCTTGTGGCCCCCTGGCCTGCCAGGGGGTGGCCCTCCTGGGGGGTGCAACAGGTGGTCCTCTGCCTGGGACCGGGGCTGTGGTGGGACGGGAGAATTCGGGCAAGGATTTTTATGGGCTAAACGATAACGCCGTCCTCACGCCCAGACAGTTTGCCTGCATCAAAGCCGCGGTCTTCCTTTGTGCGAACTTGAGAGGTCTGCGGTGTAGCGCGGGTGTCCGGGAGCGTTTGACTGCTTTGCATATTGCAGTGTTCTCAGTGTTCTGACAGTCCTGAGCAGAGGAGAGATGTGTTGAAAATTGAAAGTTGAGAAAGCCAGAGACAGAGAGATGTGGAGATGACCTGGTTCTGCGGTCGATAATGGTTCTGCCAGAGTAGTACAGGCTGTGAATGAACACACCGCCCCCCTCACTGTGCCCTTCCCCCCCTCTAGGCCCATCCCTTCCTTTTCCACTTTCTCCCCCCTTACAGACTCTGATGTTTCTCAACTCCTGCTCTGCCACCGCCCTACAACCTGTGCCCTTGACCCTATCCCCTCTTCTCTTCTCCAAACTATCACACCTGACATTCTCCCATTTGTCACCTCCCTTGTCAACTCCTCCCTGTCTTCCGGCTGTTTTCCGGCATCCTCCAAGAGGGCCCACATCACTCCGCTGCTAAAAAAGCCTACCCTGGATCCCTCCATCATCCAGAACTACCGCCCGGTATCTCTTCTTCCTTTCCTTTCTAAAACTATAGAACGAGCCGCTTCTACTCAACTTTCTTCCTTCTTTTCTAACAACAACCTGCTAGACCCCCATCAGTCTGGCTTCAGATCGGGCCACTCGACAGAGACTGCGCTCCTCTCCGTCAGTGAGTCACTCCATGCCGCACGAGCAGCCTCCCTCTCCTCTGTCCTCATTCTTCTAGATCTCTCTGCTGCCTTCAACACTGTGGATCACTCCATCCTCCTGTCTGCCCTGTCAGCAACAGGCATCTGTGGCACAGCCCTGGACTGGATTGAGTCCTACCTCTCTGGTCGCTCCTTCCAGGTTGCCTGGGCTGGTTCGGTATCGACACCTCGGCCCCTCGCCACAGGAATTCCCCAGGGCTCAGTCCTTGGCCCACTTCTTTTTTCTCTTTATACTCGCTCCCTTGGCCCTGTGATCACTGCACATGGGCTATCCTACCACTGCTACGCGGACGATACCCAACTCTTCGTCTCGTTCCCGCCGTCTGATACGCAGGTTTCAGCCCGTATCTCTGCTTGCCTGAGTGACATCCAGAGCTGGATGGACAACCACCATCTAAAGCTCAACCCAGGTAAAACTGAAATGATATTCATCCCTGCTAATACCTCTCCCCATCTGGATCTCTCCATTTCCCTTGGGGATACCACACTCACGCCGTCACCCAGTGCAAGGAACCTCGGCATGGTGATGGACAGCAGACTGTCCCTTTCCGAGAACATTGCGGCGGTGACCCGGTCTTGCAGGTTCTTCCTATACAACATACGGAGAATCCGCCCCTTTCTCACCCCTTACTCGACCCAGCTCCTGGTCCAAGCGATGGTTCTGTCCCGCCTGGACTACTGCAATTCCCTCTTGGCTGGCCTCCCAGCGTCTGCCATCAGACCCCTCCAACTCATCCAGAATGCAGCAGCTCGTCTGGTCTTCAACCTTCCCAAATACTCACACGTCACCCCCCTGCTTACTTCCCTCCACTGGCTGCCTGTCATGGCTCGCATCAAATTCAAAACATTGGTGCTAGCCTTCCAGCAGTTAAAGGGTCTTCCCCAGCTTATCTGCAAAAAATCATCAGACCCTACACCCCTGCCAGACCTCTTCGTTCAGCCTCCACAGGCTGCTTGGCACCTCCCCCTCTCAGAACCTCCACCTCACCCTCACGACTACTGTCTGTTCTGGCTCCACGGTGGTGGAACGAACTCCCCGTTGAGGTCAGAACTGTAGAATCTCTCCCCACCTTCAAGCGCAAGCTGAAGACACACCTCTTCAAGCAGCACCTCTCCCCATCCCTCCCTACCTCCCTGTGAACCTTAATTGTTGTCTCTGTGACTAGCTTTGTGTATCGGTATTTTTAGTTGGCTAGGTAAGCAGTGTTTGGATAGTTAACTTTGGTCACTTTTGCTCTGTTTGTTTGTTTGTTTGTTCAAAAAAAAAAAAAATGAAAAAAAAAATGGCCCTTGTCCTTATCTTTGTTGTACAGGTAGCAGTTGAAATTGTACTTCCCTCTAGGGTCTTTCAGCGAACTTATCCCTGGTTATGGGTATGCACTTTGTTGTACGTCGCTCTGGATAAGAGCGTCTGCCAAATGCCAATAATGTAATGTAATGTAATGAACAAAAGCAAAGATATCCATCTTCCAGAATGAACTTTGATGTGGAGAAAACACTGAACTACTTCTTTACTTAAAGCAACGCGTATGTTATATTACATTATACTTGAACACATCTGAGAGCAATGTACGCAATTATCAGAATACTTTTGAACATAAGCCGTTTGTGCTATCCAGGTTTATGGGAGTGAAGTTTAGACCCCGCTCTGCTGAGCTTTAGCGAATGACACACACGGCCAACTGGACCCCATACATGGAGAATATCAAAATACACTTCCAAATAATGCATGCAGAGGAGAATTAAGCTGGTTCCCACTGATAATAACTATTGCAAGAATACATTATAAAATGCATATAAAATCAAGTCCCCAAGGCGTGCTGCATTTTAAAGAGCTGGAAACCCAAGGGCTGGCAGCTGGTCTTCATGCTTATTAATTCAACACCCTCACATTTCAGGGTCGTAATGCATCAACCTGAGAAACTTCTTGGGCCAACGCCACACAACTTCACCTGGCTTAAGGTGTGCATTTTCCTAAGAAACCTTTGGACAGTTGCTACTTTCAACAAAGCATAATCAAATGCGGCAAATATGCAGTGGGAATCTCAATTCTTGGAGGGATGATGTTGGAGGGTTTTTTTTTTGGCTTACTCTAATTAGCTGAATGGCATCGATGGTTCCCTTTACATGAGACTGGTAAAACATACATGCTCTGCCGCTACTGTTAGTCAGCTTGTTGACAATGAAATGCAAATCTCTGGTTATCATGTTTTACTTTAGAGTGAAGTGATGTTTGTATTGTAACATTAGCTTTTTTAAAATAGAGCTCCTTTTAGTTACTTTTCTAAAGATTGATGATTACTTTTGGGGGTACTTCGGCATGTGCGCACACACACACACACACACATGCTCTCACACGTGTGCGCATACACTCACCATCACATTCACTCAAGCACACACACCCTCACCCTTACAGAGACAGACATGCTCTCACTCACTCACTCACTCACTCACTCTCATGCACACACAAACTCACTCACTCACTCACTCACTCACTCACTCTCATGCACACACAAACTCATTCACTCACTCACTCACTCACTCACTCTCATGCACACACAAACTCATTCACTCACTCACTCACTCACTCACTCACTCACTCACTCTACCACCCGGTATCTCTTCTTCCTTTTCTATCTAAAACCATAGAACGAGCCGCTTCTAGTCAACTTTCTTCTTTCTTTTCTAACAACAACCTGCTAGACCCCCATCAGTCTGGCTTCAGATCTGGCCACTCGACAGAGACCGCGCTCCTCTCCGTCAGTGAATCACTCCATGCTGCATGAGCAGCCTCCCTCTCCTCTGTCCTCATTCTTCTAGATCTCTCTGCTGCCTTCGACACTGTGGATCACTCCATCCTCCTGTCTGCCCTGTCAGCAACAGGCATCTGTGGCACAGCCCTGGACTGGATTGAGTCCTACCTCTCTGGTCGCTCCTTCCAGGTTGCCTGGGCTGGTACGGTATCGACACCTCGGCCCCTTGCCACAGGAGTTCCCCAGGGCTCTGTCCTAGGCCCGCTTCTTCTTTCTCTTTAAACTTGTTCCCTTGGTCCTGTGATCACTGCACATGGTCTATCCTACCAGTGCTATGCAGATGATACCCAACTCTTCATCTCATTCCCACCATCTGACACACAGGTTTCAGCCCGTATCTCTGCTTGCCTGAGTGACATCCAGAGCTGGATGGACAACCACCATCTAAAGCTCAACCCAGGTAAGACTGAAATGATATTCATCCCTGCCATTACCTCTCCCCATCTGGATCTCTCCATTTCCCTAGGGGATACCACACTCACGCCATCACCCTGTGCAACAACCTTGGTGTGGTGATGGACAGCAGACTGTCCCTCTCCGAGAACATTGCGGCGGTGTCCCGGTCATGCAGGTTCTTCCTATACAACATACGGAGAATCCGCCCTTTTCTCACCCCCTACTCGACCCAGCTCCTGGTCCAAGCGATGGTTCTGTCCCTCCTGGACTACTGCAATTCCCTCTTGGCTGGCCTCCCAGCGTCTGCCATCAGACCCCTCCAGCTTATCCAGAATGCAGCAGCTCGTCTGGTCTTCAACCTTCCCAAATACTCACATGTTACGCCTCTGCTGACTTCCCTCCACTGCCTGCCTGTCATGGCTCGCATCAAATTCAAAACATTGGTGCTAGCCTTCCAAGCAGTTAAGGGGTCTTCCCCAGCTTACCTACAAAAAATCATCAGACCCTACACCCCTGCCAGAACTCTTCGTTCAGCCTCCACAGGCTGCTTGGCACCTCCCCCTCTCAGAACCTCCACCTCACCCTCACGACTACTGTCTGTTCTGGCTCCACGGTGGTGGAACGAACTCCCCGTTGAGGTCAGAACTGTAGAATCTCTTCCCACCTTCAAGTGCAAGCTGAAAACGCACCTCTTCAAGCAGCACCCCTCCCTGTCCCTCCCTACCTCCCTGTGAACCTTAATTGTTGTCTTTCTGTGATTTACTTTTTTGTGTATCAGTATTTTTATTTTGTCTAGGTAAGCAGTGATTGGCTAGTCAAGGGGTTTGGTCATACTTGTTTGTTTGTTTGTAAAAAAAAAAGAAAAAAAAAGAAGAAAAAAAGATAAAAAGAAAAGAAAAAAAAGAAGAAAAAATTCAAATTGGCCCTGGTCCTTATCTTTGTTGGACTGATAGCAGTTGAAATTGTACTTCCCTCTAAGGTCTTTCAGCGCACTTATCCCTGGTTATGGGTATGCACTTTGTTGTACGTCGCTCTGGATAAGAGCGTCTGCCAAATGCCATTAATGTAATGTAATTGTCTGTATTTAGTTGTCTGAGAGTTCTTCTGCTTGATTTGTAGTTTTTTTTTAACAAGCTCTTAGCCTGGATCACATTTGTTAACAATATAGCACTGTTAGAGGACAGAGAACCACACACTCCAATGTGAACAAATCACATTCAGAGACCTTTTACATTCAACCCAGTGCATTCCTGACATTACTCATACGGCCAATGAATTTTGTCATGTTGAATATCGTCTGTAATAAGGAATGACTGTGTGTCCCCGTAGTTCTGTCTCTCTTAAAAGACCAGTCCCCTGATGTATTTACAGAGGCTAATGGTGGGTTCAACGCTTCACTGGAGCCACACTGGAGTTTGCTAATAAATGTTCCACTTGATCACTCTTTTTTTGGAATGTTTTTTTGAACATCCCTGGAAAAATCCCTTTGCATTTTTATTGTCACTGTCAAAGAACTGTAAAATGAGTCACACGAAATTGTTTAAAAATGTACATTTTCTTTGCAAGTACAGTACATTGAAGTGCAAGCACAGTGTGTTCACGTGTGAGCCCAGGAAAAGTTCATTGCACCGATGTGGTCTAAAAACATGCTGCATCGTGGGTTTGGAAAGTCATGGCCAGCCGTGGGAGTAGACACGGATGTTCTGGAGGTGGGACCAGGGCTCTTGTCCCCCCCATGTCTTCCCCCCCCCCCTCTGCTTCCGTGGGGTTCCCTGTCCCAAGGTTTGGGGTGTGTGTCCTCCAACAGCAGGGGTGTGATTAGCAGGTAGCCGTATAATTCACCGAAGCGCTCGTGACGGCTTGCGTTTGTTCCAGGAATGAGTGCGTGCGAGTCTTTGTGCGAGGGGCAGGTGTTTGCTCGACCGTTCGCCGTTTGGAACATCAGTATTCCGGCCTCTCCTGTGAGCGGAGGAACGGAGGCGTCTGCTGGAGGAGATATCTCCCGCCATTTCCGCGTGACACTCGTCCCAGAGGGAGGCCGCGATAGAATCGGAATAGCCGGCGCGGAGCAGATAAGCGCAGCACCAAGTGCAGTGTGCCGTGTGTTTACTCGCGTTCCGGCTCTCAGCGGATTTCACGCGGCCGAGATTGGTGCTATCTCTGAGTTTTTGCTGACAGATGGGGGGGGGGGGGGGGGTGAGTGCTGAGCTTCAATATAGCCGATTTGCATCTCTAACGCGCCGGACGTGATACATGCTCCATTTTAGCCACTGCCGTCAACGAGCGATTCAGCAGAATACTTCTGCGAAGCCTTAACAAGAGTTATAGTTATGCCATTTCACAGAATGCCAGAAAATGTCCTCGGACATCTATATGTTAAATGGAGAGCAGTTATAGTTACAGCAGAAATGTTTTTATATGCGCTGGAAATACTGCGCTGTGGCTTTCCTGCCAGTGGAGTTGTGCTGAGCTGAGGAGCGGGGTGTGACCTGGGAGAGGTGCCCTGTCCCGTCACCCTCCCCCTGGTGGCCACGGCCAAATGACACGTAATGTAATATTTTTGGAGCGGTAAGGGGACGCAGCTCAGAGGTTTCGACGTGGCGGTGAACACAGAGGGGTGAGCGTGTTCCTTCTTTCCACACCGGGCCTGTTACCAGAGCGGTTCGGGCTCTGAATCGTGTCGTTCCATCGGGTTCTGCGGAGGACAGCTGTGAGAGGTGGGAGGCGGGGAGGGGGGGCTATTGGGGTTTATCGACCAGCGAATCGCGAGAGAGTTGCTCAGTGGCTCAATCAAAGAGGGTTTATAGCATTTTCCATCACCCTGTCAGCTGGGCTTAACGGGTGTGCAATTAAACCAGTGATTAGCTCAGTAACCTAATCAGGAGCCTTCGGGGGCGGAATGAAAGTTCGCCGTGCTCGTGAGGCAGGACCTCCGCAAAATGAGGCGTCAGACCAGGGGGCGGCCCAGGTGACAGGCCGTTCGATACGGGGGGCCTCCCTGGACCCCTTCACTCATCCCGGGTGAGTCCCGGGGGGAGGGGGGAGGGGGGGGGGCAACGGGATGGGAATCGGGAAAGTTGGGAAGTTAAGCTTCCGATGTTTATCGACGGACACGGTCAGCACCTGGGGGCTCTGGGAGGAGAGAGGGAGAGAGAGAGGAGGGAGAGAAGGAGAGAGGGAGAGAGGGAGAGGGAGAGAGAGGAGGGAGAGAAGGAGAGAGGGAGAGAGGGAGAGGGAGAGAGAGGAGGGAGAGAAGGAGAGAGGGAGAGAGGGAGAGGGAGAGAGAGGAGGGAGAGAAGGAGAGAGGGAGAGAGGGGAGGGAGAGAAAGAGAGAGGGAGAGAGAGGAGGGAGAGAAGGAGAGAGGGAGAGAGGAAGAGAGGAGGGAGAGAAGGAGAGAGGGAGAGAGGGAGAGAGGAGGGAGAGAAGGAGAGAGGGAGAGCGAGAGAGAGGAGGGAGAGAAGGAGAGAGGGAGAGCGAGAGAGAGGGAGAGAGAGAGAGAGATTCCTATTAGGAGAAGGACCGATGTCCCCAGTTCGAGCACTATCTATTTCAACCTGCCATAACCTGTAACCTGGCCATCCGTCCAACATACACAAGAGATTCCTTCTTAATACTTGTGTTGATGAAACATTAACATTGTTATTGTTTTTGTTGATGTTCACTCACATTATTATTTTACTGTACATATGTATATTAATTGAGCAATATTTGCATACTGTATGCATTTCCTGCCAACAAAGCAACTTCAATTGATGTTGAATTGAGGGAGAGAGATCTATCAGTTTTTTGTGTTGCTTGCATATTTCATATTTCATGTACACTTTAAAAATGTGTTTTGGGGCCGATGAATCATTTTAAAATTTGAATGGGTGAGAAAGATAAAGAGAGTGAGAGAGAGAGAGAAAACGAGGGAGGGAGAGGGAGAGAGCAACCAAAGGAAAGAAAAGAAAACGGCAGAATGAACATTTAGTCTAAACTGAATGTTGTTTGAATATTCCATACCCTTTCACTAATATCTGTGCGGCGATGTTGTTAGACCTTGACCAGTCATGTCGGTGAAATTCTGAACTTCAGAGTTTTAATTTGGAAAGGGGAGAGTGAGCACTCGGCGGGAAACAGAGTTGGTCCTGGATTCCTGCACGGACAGGTTTGACAGCTGCCCTTCCCTCACGTGACCCTCTCTCACAGCCCTGATCATCATCATCAGGTCTTCCCATAATGCACCTGGAATGAGAACGGGGCCAGAATCTCTGAGTGACTGCCTGGGTGATGGAGGGGTGCACAGTGATACACAGTGATTGGGCAACAGCATCACAACAATATCAAACCAGGAAATGAAGAGAGGTCATGAGAGAGTGAGAAAAGATTTTCTTCTAGTTTTACAAAAAAGAAAAGTCTTAAGACAAAGGGGGATGGGCTCTCAGCCTCAGCCTTGATCAGCTGCCCCACATGAGTGCTATGCTAACTCCCCTGGGCTGAAGACCGTGGTTGTCAGCCAAGGACACTAATCACTTCCTGTTCCTCCAAAGCAATTCCAGCTCACGGCTCTGAAAAAGACCATAAGACTGTGATTAAGCACTTACTCACAATTAAAGGAAGAAGAAAATCTTCTGATATTATTGTAGAACTTCAGGTTAGCCAACCCTTTGGTGTAAATCCTGTCCAGGTTTTTGGCAGGGTTTAGTGCAGTATGGGATGGGTTGCAAAGTTCCAAACGCTTCTGAATGAAACCCATCACCTTAAAATAATTCACAAGAAAGCTATTTTTCTGGAAGCTCTATGATACTTTAATCGAATTGTGGCTTTGTCAAACTTTTGGTGAAACTTTTTATCAAAGTTTTGGTACGTATTAGGTGAAAAATATGGCTGTGGAAAAACCCTGTCACCTCAAAATAATTCACAAGGAAATTAAAAGAAATATTGCAATGCATATTGGGCAATGTTCCATTCCGTAATGCATTATATTTATAGCTAGAATGCATAAAAAAAACGAAAGTTGCTCTTAGATGCATTCTTTCTGCGGATCTCCTGTCTGAACTTCCTTGCAGACTTTAGGAAGTCAGAATTCTGGAACATAAATGTGTATTTCAGTGCACTTTTATTCCAGTGAGCTGTCATTCTATCCTTTCCCAGTGCGCAATCGCTTCAAACCCAGCTAGCACAAAACTTTATTACACATTTCACAGCGAGATTGTGAAAGAACTATGCTACAGTAACGCCTTTGTGACATTTAATTATTACTACACACCGCATTTTTTTTTACTGAGAAAAAAATAGTGGAACATATTCATAATCTACCACAATCTCACATACATTATGTTTCAAAAAAATGTTATGGTAACTGTATTTGAACTGTATGCACAAAGCCTTCGTAACACTGCGATAATCATGGCATAACCCCCTGTCAGAACCAGCAAAGCCTATGTTCAACAGCTCAGGACATAATCCTGTCATCACATGTATGTAGCAAATTTAACAAAACCGATCCATCATAAAAATCTAAACACTGGCTATGTACTGACAGTGTTATGTCATCTGTCATAAGCTGTTTTAAGCGGTTATGCCTGGTGTCATTCTCACGTCAGTGTAGTGTAGACATTTCTGCAGTGTTATGTCACCTGTCACAAGCCGTCATAAGCTCTCGTGACTGGCTATGGCAGGTGTCAGGCTTACGTCAGTATAGCGCAGACGTGTTCGCCGCCTTATCTGGATGCGGAGTCTGTAATGGAAACGTAGCCAATGGCAGAACAGGCATTCTGCTAGGAGAGGCACAAAGACCAGGACATTCATTAATACATGTCATCTCTGAGCGAAAGCAGAATTCCAATCCTGTCAGCCAGAGACGACAGGAGGAAAGAGAGGGATGACGGCCGAGAAGTAGAGAGAAAAATGATGATGGGTGATGGGGGGTGGGGGGGTGGGGGGCAGGGGGTTTTGGAAATTTTTACCAGCTTCTCTAACCCCCCCGACTGTACGTATCCAGCCAACAGCCTGCGGTGTGATGTCACACATGGGGACAAGCTATGCAGGAGAGAGAGCGAGAGAGAGAGGGGGAGAGAGAGAGAGAGAGAGAGGTGGGGGGGGCAGAAAGTATATGAAATGGCAAAAGAGAGAGTGAAGGAAGTGGGGAGACAGCGAGGGATAGATGGAGTGATGTAGAAATGGAGAGCGATGGATAAAGGAGAGACACTGACAGAAGGAGGACTCCAGAGATGCAGAGAGAGAAAGAGGGAGGGGGAGAGAGAGATACAGAGAGAGAGTTGGGGGGGGGGTACAGAGATTTATGGGGGGTTCTCTCGTGCTCTTGGATTTTTACAGTTATGATTTATGTCCCTATTAATCTGTGGAGAAAAAAAAGACAAGAAAGGAAGGAAACATGTAAGTGGGCGGATTGAAAAGTGGGGATGTTTCAGAAGGAAGAGAAACTGCAGGGATGTTTATGCAGGAGTGTTGTTCAGGAGTGTTGTTCATGCCATGGGGTCCGCCTCCTCCTGACAGGGGAGCCAGTGCGCCTCCTCTCCCTGGCCAGTGGCACTAATGTGTTTTTTGGGTGATTCAGACCATAAACTTACGTCACAAAGCACGCTCAAGTGGGCAATCGGTAAATTGGCTATCGCTCTCATCTCCCTGCCGATTGTTTTGATTTTGTATCAAACTTTTGCAGAGCCTTTTTCTATGGTGTTGTGAAGGTAACCCTGAGCAAGCTACTGATTTCCAAGCTGCTAACTTCTACAAAGAGGAAGTTTATAAAAGTATGCCATAAGTCCTTTTTCTGAACTAAATCCAGGTAGTGTACTTAAAGTGCACTTTCACTTACTTTCCAGAAAGATGCTTTGATCACACTTTTAAAATATTTAAAGTGTACCCTACCGCTTTAGGATACAACATTTACAAGTAGTTAATTAATGGTATATTTAAATTATAGTTCCAGGAAATACTTTACGCATACTGAAAATGGGCCAATGTAGTTTTATGAAGTACTTCAACATGTACTTAAAATATACAGTCCCCTCCAAAAGTAGCGGAACAGCAAGGCCAATTCCTTTGTTTTTGCAATACATTGAATACAATTGTGATTGAGATAAAAATAAGTATTGGAACAGAGAGTATTTAAAGTAAAAGAAAGTAAATAACACTTGTTAATATTTGTTAGCATATCCCTTGCTTGCAATAACTGCATCAAGCCTGTGACCCATTGACATCACCAAACTGTTACATTTGGCCTTTCCATCACAATATTTTTGTCATCAACTGCTGTTGTTTTCCTTGGTCAACCTGTTCGGTGTCTGTTGCGCAGTACACCAGTGGTTTCTTTTTCTTTTTTCTTTTTCTCCTCTTTTCTAAGCTTCAAAATGGCTTGCTTTTCTCCAAAAGACAAATCTCTGGTCTTCATGTTGGTGTATCTTTTCTAACACAAATGCAGTCTTTACAGGTGAAACCCAAGGCTAAAACCAAAAGTAGACATTCAGAACTATTTATTGTTAAACCGGTCAATCTAACAGAACACATCTGGGCAACAAGAAACACCTGTTAGCCACATGTTCCAAGACATTTGCCTAAAGATTTGGCGGTCTGATACAAAAGGGGATATGTTCTAAGTTGTTTCACAAATCTAGATAAATAAAAGCTGAAATTCAGATCTGTCATCTCATGTACATCTTTTGACCTCAAACTCAATTGTCTTCAGTGTATAGCAAAAACAAAGGAATAAAAAAAACCAAAAAACTTTTATGTATAATTGTTTATCCACTTGAAGCGGGACTTGAAACAAAACTGGTAGGGCCATGCTCCTGCTAGTGTTTGACTGAAGATCTCTGTCGAGTGAGACGGGTGCATGGGGGTTGGACCCAAAATCCCAGGAGCGTAGTCAAAACAAGCAAAGTCCATACACGTAGATCCAGCCAAACAAACAATAAACAAACAAAAAGCACGGTGCCGAGGGAAGAGGCAAACTCGCAGTCGGTAGACGTGCAGGAAGGTCCGGTAGCTGGAGAGCTGTCAGCGGGGCAGAAGTACAGGCGGACGGCAGGCAGAGTCGTAGTCGAGGGCGAGGCGGAAGTCGAAACCATGAAACAATCAGCGAGGCAAAGGTACAAAAACGGTAGGCGAGGACGTGGTCAAAAACAAACGATGGTCAACGAAACAGAAATCAATAAACGGTGGTCAGTAAACATCTTAACGTGTAATCTATGACGGTAATGCTCAAGAGTTGCTTTGACGAACAAGAGGCAGACAATTTCGCAACGAACAGTAGCGCGACTGGGATATAAATGCAGGTGTGGACAGGTGTAGACAATCAGTTAGAGCGCAGCAAGAAAATAGAAAACAGGTGCGATGGATGACAAGTTTAACAAGGTAATTAGTAATCATTAGTAATAAACCTATCCTGCCCTAGCATTAGTAAATTAGTAAACAACATGCACAAGAAACGTAAGGTAACATGAACACATGATTAGTTTATTAGTTCTACCCAATCCTGATCTAGCGTTAGTAGTCTTTAGTAAATAGACAAATAGAAACAATTAGGGTGTGAATGACAGAAAGAGAGAGAGAGAAAGGCGGAACGCAAGGTTTGCGGAAAGACATGTAAAAGTGTATGTTTAAACCGGAACCAGTCTACTTAACAATAAACATAAATCAAAACATAACACTAAACGAACTAAGACGATAACCACTCAACATAACAAGGTAAAATAAATCGTAACAAAACATAACTAGGCATGACAAGACAATAAATCGTAACAAGAAACAAAATAAACAACATGACGAACCTAGACTAACATAATACATGATAAGACAATACGTGACTAAGACAAAATGAAATAAACATAAAACATGGCAAGACAGACCTGAAACGTGACATCGAGAAGGTTGCATTGGCCTAATATTTCCTGCGGTTGCAATCTATATCTTTCGATCGATTCATTATCTCCCTGGTTATCTAAAGGGTGGGCACGATCAGAGCATCGTTTTAATTTTCTCAGAGTGTGCCTCCCTCTGCACAAAGGAAACTCGCAGGGACACAGTTGGTTGTGCGAGAGGCCTGTGGCCTTCATGCTTTTATTTGCGAGTTGCCTGCATAGAACTTTAGCAGAACGTGTTTTGACAGGATATGGCGATCTGCAGACGAAGATGGACAGCCAGGCTGCTCCTTCTCTGTTTCCTCTGTACCGCCACGCAGAAAGAGCCATTAGCATTCCCCACGCAGGCAGTGGCTCTCACTGGTGAACAGGTAGAAATCTACCCTCTCCTTGATGTGTGCTGACCAGGGGACAGGCTGTTTAATTCTGATGCTTTGATCTCTCCCTTTCCTTTGTGTTTTTTTCACTGTTCCCAACATGTGTGTGAGTGTGAGTGCATGTGCGCCTGTGCATATTTTTGTGTGTGTCTGTTAAGTGCTGCAACATGTCAGGGGTTTATCAGGAAGCTTGGCTTGAAGGCTCAATTGATTTCTCAGGAATGGTAAATAGAATATAAAGGGGAAAGGGGAGAGAAATCTCCCTCACGCAAACACACACACGCACACACACACCATGGTGGGAGAGCCTCAGTGAGCCACCATAGAGTAAAGTCTGTGGCCATATGGGATGGGCAGTTTTACATGGGATCATAGTGGTGCACAGTTCTGTTGGAAGCGCTCAAACTGCTCCGTTTGTTTTCTGTTTGTCCTGTGGAGGAGTGGAAATAGGTATTCAATTGTTTCTGGGAGTGCCAGTGATCGAAGAAAGTCTTTTACTGTTCCAGAAAAGTTTTTTAATTTTCTTACTGCTGGTGTTTGTAACCTTGTTTTTATCTCCAGTGTACAGAGTTCAGAACAAACTAAGGGCCTGCCTGGTGTCGGGAATATCACACCAGGTGTGGCTGAGAGGGCAATAAATAAAAACAGTAAGGTTAAAATACCAGAAAATAGCTGCCAAATTTGGCTTAATCTGTTCGTACAAGTCAAGATGATGTTATAACTTTTCCTTTTTTAGTTGTTTTTAGTTGTTTAAAACAAATGAATATGTCAACAAATGAGGCTGTGGGGTAACACCCCTACTGAGTTGTGACTGAGCCTGAGTTTAATGCCAATGGACAATTGTTCAATGAGGTTCTTTTGAAAATTCTAATTCATATTCTTTTATGCTCTCTCTCTCTCTGTCTCTTATTTCTATATAATTTCAATAATTAACTAGAAAAACCTCACCCCGCAAGCCCTTCCTCTGCCTTGGTTAGTTTTTTTTCCCAATGCACTGCGATTCCAATTTCCATCGAAGTTGCCGACCATGACTCACCACAGGAAAACTATGCCTTGTAAATATGTAGATATGTTGGGACACTGAGATGGGTAATTTATGCTAGGCTGTTAAATTGAAATCCATCTTGATAGTATGTTCATGTCCAGATTTGCCTTGACCTTGACAATATAGTCGTCATTTGAGAAATATTATGTATGTGCCCCAGTTCAAGTTTCAAGTTGATACTTTGCTTGTCATGTAGTTCTCCACTTATCAGCGAAAACGTGTTTTTCAAGATGGCTGCCCTACCGGACGATAAGTAGAGATGTTGCGCAACTTCAGTAAATATACATCTCTGATGTACAAGGACTAGATCCAGGGTCTACGGTTTTTGTGATCCCACCCCCCAGCCAGAAGGAAAAAAAAGAACACGACTGTTACGATATGATCACATCAAACAAATAATGTCCAATGACAGGAGAGTGATTTCTCATTGCACGCTTGCTCTTTGATTTAAGCTTGTTTGCTTATAATGCCTAAATGGATGATATTTGTGCCATTAGAAATGGGGAGAATTCAGCTCATGTTTTATTAAATCCATCTGCATGTCTAAGATGGCCCCGGCTCGCTGTAGGTCATTGTAAATGTATTATTCACTCTTCTCCTGCAACGGATTTACATACAGATGTGACTTAGGTAGGCAATGCCTGTAATCTTTGATCACCCACCACCCCCTAAAGGACCTGCAGATTTCGGTGAGGAATTATGAGTAAATATACACAGACACACCATACCTGCTGGCCGCCTGGTGACCCCAGAATTTCATTATTCACATTTGGAGTTGCAGACTGAGTGACAGAGTATTAATCACGCATTACCCATAAATGAGCAAAGCAATTCTCCTCCTCTGTCTTCTTCCTCTTCCTCTTTTTCTCCTTCTCCTTCTCCTCTGACCTTATTCATCATCATCATCATCATCACCATCTTCTTCTTTTCATCCTCATTCTTCTACTTTCCTTATTATTTAAATCCAGCCACTCTGCTGAATTTCATTTTAAGAAGGCACCACAGGATGGTAGAGAACTTGACTGTCATGATGACTGTTTACATTCATGGTTAATACTGTGTTGTCCCAGGACCTTTAACAATACAAATATAACCACTCAACTGTTCAGATAGAAGAAGATTGACCTTTTCCATTATTATAACCGACAGGTGAAGCCACAGTCTAATATATTCAAATATGAAACTGTCAAATCTATGTAAACCTATGTAAAAAACATTCTCTCAAATCTTTTAAAGCTAATTATCTGATTAGGGTGTGTTGCCCTTCCTCATGTTTAAATGCATGCACCCTGACCTTTGACTCTTTCTGCCTGCATTTATTTTTGGGTGTGGAAAGATGGCATCATTATTAAATATCAAATTGAGTTTCATATCAATGTGTAAGACAATAGTTTTTAGTCAACCCTTCACTCAATTTACTAAACTTTCAATACTGCTCCATACCTCAAATGAGCAAAAACTATAACATTACATTAATGGCATTTTGCAGATGCTCTTATCCAGAGCGACTTATAGTTGATTAGACTAAGCAGGAGACAATCCTCCCCTGGAGCAATGCAGGGTTAAGGGCCTTGCTCAAGGGCCCAACGGTTGCGCGGATCTTATTGTGGCTGCAGCAGGAACCGAACCACCAACCTTGAGGGTCCCAGTCATGTACCGTAACCACTACGCTACAGGCCGCCCTACAATAACTGCTACAGTTATTGCACTACTGTATGTCAGATGAGAAAGTGAGCAGCAATGGTTGATTCACACAGCAATTGTGTGCAAGTGTGACCATAGGTATATGAGGAAAATGTAGCAGGAGCTAGTCCTAGTCTTAGCCAGCTCGTCCAGTTTAATGACAAGCTCAGCCTGGTCAATTTTCAAGCTGGTCGAGCTGACATGGCATGGCTTTACAGCAGGGGAGGTATGCAAGTGTTGTAGTTTGCATTTTCAGACATTATTGAAAACATTATTTACCACTACGCGACTGGGGGAAATTCCCAATACACAGTTTTGATTTGTGACAGAGTCACACCACTTCCTGCTGTACACAGGTAGCTGAATTGCGGGAGATTTCTGACCTCTCACAGAGGGGTGCAGCTACCAAATTGCGGGAACTTCCAGGAGAGGTGGGATGCCTGCATTTTGGAGCGCAACCTTGCCTTCTCAGTCTGCACTATTACCAACAGTTCTTTCCACTTCCTGTTTAAGGTGCGTTACAACAACACCTCCTCCCTGGACCCTCCTGCCAGTCATTCAGGTTCCCTGTGATTGACAGTCATTCTCGGTGGGGTCTCCTGAGCTGCACTGTGTCCCCATTCTGCGCTGAGACTTAAAAACGATTCCAATAAGTGCTTTAATGGCATTTTTTCAATGCAATTGCAGTAGAGGTGTTTAGGCTTTGTGGGGGTTTATGTTGGGTGGAGAGAGAGGGGTAAGAGCAGCTCTGATTTCACTGATCACAGATTTACTCGGGGCTAATTCACAGTGAGCGGAACGATAAGGCAGATTGACTCTATCAGGGAAGAGACGAGCGGAACATTGCCGACACAGATGTGAGATGTGAGGGGCGCAATATGAAGGAAACGTTCATGTTGCCCTGAGGGGGAAAGAGTTTATGGCGGAAGAGTCACCTTATCCACAAACCCAGTTCCACTCACGAAACGTGCATTTATTTCCCTCTGAAATAAATCCGTGAAATGCTGCTACTCCTGGAAAAGCTCAGCGCCGCAGAAATGCAGGACAATTATGTATGTATTAACAGAAAAGTGTGCATAATTACCAGAAGCAATATCCCTGCTTGGTCATCACTTCCCTTGGAGGATCAGTGTGCTGCTTTTCCCGAAGAGAGGTGTAAAGTGTGATTTGCAGACACTGTGGCTAATAAAACCTCAGCAGAGAGGGTTGTACAGTGCGTCTTCGTGCTTTAATGGGAAAAGGTGAGGAAATTGTTTGTGTCCCTCAGTGCTGTTTATGATTCCTCCACAAAAGGTGCTGAGAATGGGGTATGAGGGGAGGCCTGTGAGTAATACTGGACATTACTGTACACTACTGTACACTACTGAATACTGAACATTACTGAACATTACTGAACACTACTGAATACTGAACATCACTGAACATTACTGAACACTACTGAACATTGCTGAACACTACTGAATACTGAAAATTACTGAACATTACTGAATACTGAACATTACTGAACATTACTGAACACTACTGAATACTGAACATTACTGAACATTACTGAACACTACTGAATACTAAACATTACTGAACACTACTGAACACTGAACATTACTGAACATTACTGAACATTACTGAACACCACTGAATACTGAACATTACTGAACATTACTGAACATTACTGAACACTACTGAATACTGAACATTACTGAATACTAAACACTACTGAACACTACTGAATACTGAACATTACTGAACATTACTGAACACTACTGAATACTGAACATTCCTGAACACTACTGAACACTACTGAACATTACTGAACATTACTGAACCCTACTGAGCATGACTGAACACTACTGAATACTGAACATTACAGACCAGCACACTCACACACACACACACACACTCTTATACCTACACACACTCATACACACACAGACATGCGCACTTATACATGCACACACAGACACGTACACAGACATGTGCACTTGTAAGTACACACACTTATACACACACAGACAGGTGTACTTATACGTACACACACGCATACACACTCAGACACATGCACTTGTATGTACACACACTTACATACACACACAAACACAAACACGCATTAGTACACACACAGACGCAAGCACTTAGTTATACACCGGCATGCACATACGTGCACATATACACTCATACACAGACACACACATACACATACATACAGGCAGAAATGCACACACACATGCGCATTCAGACACAAATGCATACGCACGCACTTATACGTGCAAACAGTCATACACATGCACAGACATGCACACACACAGACATGCACACGCACAGACATGCACACACACACAGACATGCACATGCACAGACATGCGCACGCACAGAATGCACACACACAATCATACACATGCACAGACATGCACACACACAGACATGCACATGTGCACACATACATTCACACACACCCCTACGCAGAGCACAGCACAAAACTATCTTTCTCAGTGACATGTTTTCATACAGTGGTTTATCCTGAGACCTCATAGTCTCGTGTTGTTTTGTTGCAATGTGATCTGGCAGACCCTCGTCCTGTATGTGTGCTCACTTGAATTTCCTTGAATGTCCATATTCCATCACAAATTCCCAAACTAAACGCTTCTCTTCGCTCTCTGCAGCTTTTTAAGCGTTTATGTTTTTTAGTATCATTATCATTTATCACAGAGTGCACACATGTCTTCCAGGGGCTTGTGTATACCTGTAGCACCAGCACCAGCACTGACTCCAGTTTTTGCCACTGGTGTGTTGTCTCTGTAAAGTACAGCTCTCTTTGTCATTCTATCCAACACTGTTAATCGATATCGCCATTTGCATCATATCTTGTTCATTTCAATAACTGCCCCAAGTCTTTCCATTTGTTCATTAATATTAATGGATTCATGAAGGTCTTCATTCAAATATTCATTCGTTCAAATTATCTCATATTAACAAATTCATTCTTGTACTCATTCATTAATTTTTAAACTACTCACTGACTCACTAACTCAGTGAATCAGACTCACTGACTCACTAACTCAGTGAATCTGACTCAATTACTCCATCACTCAGTGAATCAGACTCAATGACTCCATCACTCAGTGAATCAGACTCACTGACTCACTATCTCAGTGAATCAGACTCAATGACTCCATCAGTCAGTGAATCAGACTCAATGACTCCATCAGTCAGTGAATCAGACTCAATGACTCCATCAGTCAGTGAATCAGACTCAATGACTCCATCACTCAGTGAATCAGACTCAATGGTGAGGCACTGAATCCTGGGCGTAGATCAGTTCGGCTGTGAGATATGGGGACTGCCCAACTGCCATTTAGGGTCAGATGTGAGACCCAAAACTTGATGGATCTCGAGTGCCCTCTGCAGCTGCAGTTGATCGAGCAGAGCCAAGCCCATCGATCCGAGACTCGTTCCCCAGAGTCACCTTCTCTGAGTCATCTTTGCTGATACCAGCCTTCTTGCTCTCTCCTTCTTTCATCAAAGACAGGTGTGTGTGTGTGTGTGTGTGTGTGTGTGTGTGTGTGTGGAGAGTGCGTGCGTGTGTGAGTGTGCTCATCTGTGTGTGTGTGTGGCAGAGGTGTAGGTATTGGCTTTCATTTGGCAGAGAATAACTCTCTGTGGAACTCTGAGCTGTGGGCTGATATCCAGGCCTATCACACTGCCCAGCCTTCCCCTCACATACCCTCTCAGACCTGACCTTTCCCAATTCTACCCCCCATATGAGGACATTACCCTAATATACACACACACAAATAGCCATACCACACACACCATAACCTCACAGAATTGACCTTTTCCCAATTCTTCCCCCCTTATGGGGACGCTGGCTCAGGCAGTAAGAGCAGTCGTCTGGCAGTCAGAGGGTTGCCGGTTCGATCCCCCGCCCGGGCTGTGTCGAAGTTTCCCTGAGCAAGACACCTAACCCTCAAATGCTCCTGACGAGCTGGTCGGGGCCTTGCATGGCAGCCAATCGCTGTCGGTGTGTGAGTGTGTGTATGAATGGGTGAATGGAGAAGCATCAATTGTACAGCGCTTTGGATAAAGGCGCTATATAAATGCCTGCCATTTACCATTTACCATTTGCCCTAATATGTGCACACACAAGCACACCCAAAAACCCACCCATACCATACTCACACATACAAGCACACACGCACACACGCACACACGCACACACGCACACACGCATACACCGCATAGCACACAAACTCACACACACACGCACACATCGCATACCACACAAACACACACACATGCCATACTCACACACACACGCACACACGTATACCACACAAACACACACACATGCCATACTCACACACACACGCACACACGCACACACGCACACACGCACACACGTATACCACACAAACACACACACATACCATACTCACACATACACACACACACGCACACACCGCATACCACACACATACCATACTCACACATACACGCACACGCGCATACACCGCATACACGCACACACCGCATACCGCATACACCGCATAGCACACAAACACACACACATACCATACTCACACATACACGCACACGCGCATACACCGCATACACGCACACACCCCATACACCGCATAGCACACAAACACACACACATACCATACTCACACATACACGCACACGCGCATACACCGCATACACGCACACACCGCATACACCGCATAGCACACAAACACACACACATACGCACACACTAAAAACAGAAAGGCCCTGGGCTTTCCCAGTTCTCTCCCCTAACAGGGACACTGCCCTACTGCACACACGAGCCTCTTGCTCAACACACATCAGAGGTCAATCGGGGGAAACGGACTGGGTAATTGCATTTGTGTGTTTTCCTTTCAAAAAAAGTTCCAACTGAAAAAGCACAGCAAACAAGCAGCTTTCCCTTTCTCTCCCATTCCTAGATTAAATTGCATTATTTATTTGTTCAGAAGATCCCTTATCTGAGAGGGGACGTAACCGTACACAGCTGGAATTTTAAACATTTATACAGCTACGGGGGCAGTAGAGTGATTCAGGCCAAGGGTTTTGCCCAAAAACTCCCAACTGGGATTTCATGCAACAGTAGCCGCAAATATGGTGGAAGGAACTATCAAGATGTCACAATGGGAATCAGTGGATAATGGGGCTTGCAATGGTATAGCTGGATTTATAGTCCATCTGTGAACTTTATGGACATTTATTGAGGCTGGGCATGCTTACTGTATTAATATTAATCTGAATATTCAAGCAGTATTATGCCATGAAGTGAAGCAATGCTCTTGAGAGTATGATGCATGAACCGATTAATTCAGGCAGGGATCATTAAATCCGAATCCAGCCCTGGTTTTGTTTCCTCCCAGTGCGCTTGATTGACCAGACTGTCTTCACTCCTGACTCCCAGGTAAAGGGAGGGTGGACACACCTGACTCCCAGGTAAAGGGAGGGTGGACACACCTGACTCCCAGGTAAAGGGAGGGTGAACACTCCTGACTCCCAGGTAAAGGGAGGGTGGACACACCTAACTCCCAGGTAAAGGGGGGGTGGACACACCTGACTCCCAGGTAAAGGGAGGGTGATCACACCTGACTCCCAGGTAAAGGGGGGGTGGACACAGCTGACTCCCAGGTAAAGGGAGGGTGAACACTCCTGACTCCCAGGTAAAGGGAGGGTGTTCACACCTGACTCCCAGGTAAAGGGAGGGTGGTCACACCTGACTCGCAGGTAAAGGGGGGTGGAAAAGCAGCAGTTCTGTGTCCTAGAGGAGCGTTTGAGAAACAAGGCATTAAAAGGTCTTCAATCCAGCTTCCCGAATGAATGTTAAACCATCTTCTGGCCGATCACTTCGCCAGCAGTCTAAGCCTGCCAGTAAAATGTGTTGATGTGTGACATCTCTACACAGTTATTGCTGGATCTGTATGGCCCTGTCATTCCTGAATTAGACCGATGTCATGCTTATAGGGCTTAAAGGGCGGCCTGTAGTGTAGTGGTTAAGGTAAATGACTAGGACACGCAAGGTCAGTGGTTCTAATCCCGGTGTAGCCACAATAAGATCAGCACGGCCGTTGGGCCCTTGAGCAAGGCCCTTAACCCTGCATTGCTCCAGGGGAGGATTGTCTCCTGCTTGGTCTCCTGCTGAATGCCAATAATGTAATGTAATGTAATGCTTATAACAGCTTTATGTAGAATATATAAGTCAAGACAAGTGCCGCTGGTTTGAACAGCTGAAGGGGACGATCTCTAGCTGAGGTCCACCTTTCCAAAGGGAACTATCGTAGACTCCTGGCAAAGGCAAAACACACTCAGAAGCTGTGTAGTAAAATATTTTATAGAGCGGTACATGGTTTCATTCACAAACAGTAGAATTCTCTATTATGTACAATTTTTATTCAAGAATTTTCTTAATGATTCACATAATAATATTATAATATTATTTCAGCATATGTTTCAGCGCGTTTGTGTATAGTCTTTTATCTGTTGATTTAAAAGTTTTAAATAATCATAGTAACAACCCTTTTTCTGAAAGGTCTTTTTGAAAAGTATAAAAGCTGGTGTTCTGACCCTCATGTCTCCAAGTTGATGAGTAACGTTTGTGATCTTCCTCCCTCCTCCTCTTCCTCCCTTGTCATCTTCTGTGTTGCTGTTATATATCTCTACACCTTTTCCCTCCTTCCTCCATTTTACTTTTCTCTCACCTCGCCTTTCTACTCTACCTTTTGTTGTTCCATCCCACTCCCTCCCTCTTTCTCTCTCTCTCTCCCTCTCTCTCCCTCTCTCTCCCATCTCTCTTTCTCTCTCTCTCCCTCCCATCTCTCTCTCTCCCTCTCTCTCCCATCTCTCTTTCTCTCTCTCTCCCTCTCTCTCTCCCTCCCTCTTTCTCTCTGTCTCTCCCTCCCTTTTTCTCTCTCTCTCTCCCCTCCCTCTCCCTCTCTCTCCCTCCCTCTTTCTCTCTCTCTCCCTCTCCCCCTCTCTCTCCCTCCCTCTTTCTCTCTCACTCCCTCTCTCCCTCTCTCTCCCATCTCTCTTTCTCTCTCTCTCCCTCCCTCTCTCTCCCTCCCTCTTTCTCTCTCTCTCTCCCTCCCTCTCCCTCTCTCTCCCTCCCTCTTTTGCTCTCTCTCTCTCTCCCTCCCTCTCTCTCAGGGCATGGCAGTTGCTTAAAGTCCTGGGGAGGGAATTCTTCCCAATATGGCTACCTGCCAGGCCCTGGCCCCTCCCCCTTTCTGGATCTGGCCCCGCCCCCTGCCACGGTCTGGCCCCTCCCCCTGTCAGGCTCTGGCTCCACCCTCTGTCAGGTGATATGCGGGATTCACAGGAACCAGAAGCACTTCCTCCTGCTCTTCTTGACGGCGTGGGAGGGGCGGGGGGGCAGGGGCGGGTCCTCGTGGTGAGGGGGTGGGGTTGGGGCAGAGCCTGTCTGGGGCGAGCTGTGGTCTGAGTCCGGGGGCTCAGGGATCCTCCAGGTGCGGGTGAACTGCCCCTCCTGCAGCCGAAAGTCATGTTCCACGCTGAGGAGAGGAGGAGAGGAGGAGAGGGGAGGAGAGGAGAGGAGAGAAGGAGAGAGGAGAGGAGGACTCTTCATTAGCACTGGCATTTGGGAGATATTATAGGAAAGTGATCAATTATCCATTTATATATTCATCCACTCATATTTTAGAATTATAACAACTATTGATACTATATAATATGTGTATGTTTCTGTGGGAATAGTGTATGCAAAAGGGCTGCAACATGGTTCACTCCATATAAATGTAAATACCCTCAAAGCTGACAGTCTGCACTTTGACCCCGTTTTCATTGTTTAAATTCAAATCCAATGTGCTGGAGTACAGAGCCAAAAACAACAGAAATGTTTCGCTTACAGACGGACTGCACTGCATACACAGATATACAACATCTTGTCAGAAGCCTTTTGAGTGCCCGTTTGCATACGCGTGGTAGTTAATAACCCTGTCAGTTGGAGCTGGTGTCTTGTCCTGGGTCCAGCACTGTGGAGTGTGTGTGTGAAAGGGGGGTTGTCAAGCTCCACATGAATAATGAAAGAGCTGTTAAATTAAAGGCAAGCTGCTACGCACCATATTTGCTTGTCGGCTGATTTTGTCAGCAGTTACTGTATTAGCCGGGAGTTTTGTGCCCCCACCCCCAGCATTATTTTTTATGAGTTCACTGCTGGTTCCTGCTGAGGGTGCGCTGGCCTAGTTAGGGGGGGGGGGGGGGGAGGTGTGCATCATTGCAGAGGTGCCGCAGAGATTAAAACACGAGGTTTTTTTGGAGGGGGGGATGGAGGGTTTGGCCGGGACAACCCTGTGACTTTGGAGGAGGAAAGTTAACTTTGTGGTGGAAGGATGCTCGGACTGCAGTGCTCTTGCGTGACCCCCCCCCCCCCCCTACAAATATACAAACACATGTGCACTCAAACAACAAGTGTTCATGCGTGTACACACACACACACACACACACACACACACATCTGTGAGAGCATAGACAGCTCGGAGCTTGTATTTATCTTTCACTGTTTTTTTGCATTGCCTGTTTGATAGAGTAATGCAAATGGTTTCTTTTTCATTACACTTTTAAAAACATATTATTTGTTTCCTTGGTTTTATTATATTCCATGTGTGTGCTACTATGTTAAGATGCCCTTGGCAAATTTCAATCAAATTGGAAAACAAAGTCTGTTGTATCTGATCTTATTTTAGCTTATCTTATATTATAAGAATATGTCAGAGGTGGTTTCATCATTTTTCTTTCCTTTAGCGTTTAATTTCAATGCCGCTCATCATTCAAAAAATCCAGAGCTCATTATGGACATTTTAAAATGGATTTTCTGAATTGACCGAACTGACGTGGTATCGACCATACACCTACAGGTGGGTTTACTGCACATAATTGGAGAAATTATCTCTTACCCAGAACCCTGGCCCTGCTACCTACACACACACATACAAACAAATGCACAGGCAGACACACATACGTGGACACAAACATATACACATACACGCGCACACATGCATGCATGCACACAATGTATACACACACGCACACACACACAAATGGACACACACACATGCATACATACATGCATACTAAAGTGAACATACTCATACACACTCTCACACACACAAACATGCACATACTCTTACACACACACACACACACACAACTTGGTCATATAATGCCTGTGAGTGAGCATATAGCAGAGCAGACAAGCTGACAGGCATGGTGTGTGTCTGTGTGTGTGTGTGTGTGTGCGTGTGTGTTGTGCGAGGAGCACCTCACTCTAAAAGAGAGTCTCACACAGAAGCCCAATAGCAGTTTCTCTGTTCCCACGTAATTATTGCCTATGATAAATCACACCCCCCATGCCAATGTTGTCCAACATGAGTAAGACATATATACCAGGGGGAGGCACCCGCCCCCAAGTCCTAATTATCTCACTTCTACGCCCAGAGGGACAGAACCAATTCTGAAAGCACAGGATCATCTTCCGCCCCTCCAGTTCTCTGCCCCCCCCCCTCCCCCCAATAACTGCCCCCCTTCTTCTTTCCTCTGGTGCAGCTGTTCCTCTGTGTGTCTCCATCCTGAGTTAAGATTTATTTTAATAATCTAACAAAGAAAATGAGAGAGGGGTTGTGAAGTGTAGAAAGGGATGAGTGGAGAGGAGAAAGGGATGAGTGGAATGGAGAGAGGGATGAGTAGAGTGGAGAAAGGGATGAGTGGAGAGGAGAGGGATGAGTGGAGAGGAGAAAGGGATGAGTGGAGAAGAGAGAGGGATGAGTGGAGTGGAGAGAGGGATGAGTGGAGAGGAGAGAGGGATGAGTGAGAGAAAGGGGTGAGTGGAGAGAGGGATGAGTGGAGTGGAGAAACCAAAGATACATTTGATTGAACACAATGTTTGTGAAAAAATACAGATACTTTCTTAACCTCTCCCATAAGGTTTGATTCATCTCTCTATTCAACAGGCTGCATTTCCAAGAGTATGGACATTTCTATTGTCTCCCCTATTTTTTAATTTGGAGATTGTTCTGAAGTAACTATAGACCTTTTGGCAAAAATCTCCAAGCTGGCTTAGTTTTGCTGGGAGTGTTAGGTTATGTCATTATGTTATGTTATTATGTCAAATTATATAACCGCAATTTGCCTTTACACCATATGCAGTTTGGTGTCAGAGCAAATCTTTCTGCTGAAACTGCAATTTGCTACCTCCAAGAGAAAATGAAATATAAGCTGGATATGAAGGTGGGTGGTCAGACGTGTGTTTTTAGATCTCTATAAAGCGTTTGACACAGTTAATCACAGTGTTCTTATTTCCAAGCTGTCCAGGTTTAATTTTTCCCCTGGTACACTGAAATGGACGATCTCTTATTTATCCAATAGGACACAACGGGAAAATTAATAACATGCTTTCATCATTTGGGAAATGTATAATGGGAGTGCCACAAGGATCAGTCTTGGCCCCCCTGTTATTTAAGATGTATAACCGATCTTCCCCAGGAGTGTCATGATGTATGCTGATGACACTGTCATATGTGTACATGCCAAAACAGCCTCTAAATGACCAATGGCCATGGATTAGATGTCACAGTGTCCTGATCAGTCATGCCTCAGCCTAAATGTCAGTATTTTTTCAATCTGACTTTTTCATTCAAGGGGAAAAGATCTATATAGTCAACAAATTTAAATACGTCGTAATTATTTTAGACTCTGACCTCACTCTGAAGACACACATTGGGTAAACCCAATCAAATACAACTTGTCAAACTTCAGGCAGATACAAAACTGTCTCTCTATTGATGCTGCAAAAATATGCATCCAATTCTTTAACATATTATTCAACCACCTGGTCAAGCTGGAGAAACTGAAATTTCAATCATAAATGTGCTATTCAAATTCTGGACAAAAAGCCCAATCAAAATATCATCATTGCAATATATTCAAGAAGTATAATCTATTCAATTTGGAGAGTTTGGGGATTTTACTCAGATGTGTATCTTGTGTACAAGATCCTACAGCCCCTCACCTTTCCCCCCACCTCTATCTGAATGTATTACATCATGCGTAGACTCTGCCACCAGATCCATCAGGACTTCCTCTAGAGGAGATTGCACAACGCCCAAGCGACACAAAACTTGGTCAGTCTGCCTTCTCTTTTAAGGCTACTAACAAATGGACTACACTTCAGACAGATATTAAGAGTTGTCATTAAGGCTAAACAAACATGCGATCATTAATATCTGGATTGCAGCTGATTTAGCCTAGATGTAACTTTATTGCACTATAGCACTTTATACACTTTATGTATATATGTATGCCTTTTATCTAACTTTTATATTTTCCAGTGTCTCTTGTCTAATTGTGTCATTATAACAGCTATATAACTTATTTACATAACCTCTATAACGACTCATAGACCAGGCCTTTAAAATACAAATAATAAAGTTTTCACTGAAACTTATGATTACTTAACTAAATATGAGATAATTGCCTCCATTGATCTGGTGACCCATAACGACATAGTCAGCAAGAACAATTACTTGGGATGTATGATTACAATTTTAAAATCCTGGATTGTGTAATTTGTCATTTATCTTTTAATAGCGGTGCCTTTGAAATGAAAATTTGCGAGGGTGTTTGTGTTAGCCTTATCTGATGGCACAGGTCCCTATTTGCACATGAAAGGCTTTGCGATTTCAAGGTAATGAAGACGGTGGGTATGTGGTATGTGACCGGGGCAGGAGGGGCCTGTGGGTTTGGGGGGGGGGGGGGGGGGGTGGCGAGATGGAAAGGAATTTGTCAGATACCACGACTAAAGACTGTGTAAATACCAGGATGTGTGCTGTTGCTGTCCTAAAGAAACATGCCGTTTTTAACTGGAATTTCCACAGCTATCTCAGCGACTTGGCACATGCACATGCATTAATGTCTGATTCAGTGAGCAATCAAAAGACATATCACAAAGATGAGGCAGCGTTATTGAAGGAAATATTACTTTCATTCATTTTCCATACAATCCGCTTAAAAGGGAATAAGGTTTGCGCACCTAGCTTAGGTACCTGCCGCTAGGAGAAAAAGAAATTCAGAAAGAAATAGGAATTTGTACATCTTTTTTTTTTTAACAGCAGTTTGTCAGCTTCCTCATGAACAAGACAGGACATGAATAAAAGTCACCATTCTTCCTCCACCGCCGTTCTTATAGACGTAGGCAGACAGGTGTAGCAGCACCACCCCTTCCTTTTCAGGGCAGCCAAAACTATTCAGCAACCAATGTCCCAGGGGCCCAGAACTCATGGGAGGCTTTCACACAGCTGTGCAGTCTTTTCTCTTTTTTATTTCATTTCTTTTTGTCTCTCGTTTTATTACTGCCAAGAGAAAGAAATGTTTCTGAAGGGATCCTCATTACGAGATGGAGCCACGGAATGGCCGGTAGAGCCGGGGGATGGAGGTGGGGAAAGGATGGAGCAGCGTGAGGTGGTGAGGGGGGTTATTTTCACTGTGGGGGCGGGGCAACCATGATGACCTATGAGCTCAGGACGGCGGGGAGAGAGGGACGAGGACATGCAGTGTGTGTGTGTGTGTGTGTGTGTGTGTGAGTATGTGTGTCTGTGTGTGTGTGTGTGAGTGTGTATGTCTGTGTGTGTGTGAGTGTGTATGTCTGTGTGTGTGTGTGTGAGTGTGTATGTCTGTGTGTGTGTGTGTGTGTGCGTGTGCGTGTGCATGTGCACGTGCGTGTGCGAGTGCGAGTGCGTGTGAGTGTGTGTGTGTGTGTGTGTTTGAGTGTGTGTGAGTGTGTGTGAGTGTGTGAGTGTGTGTGTGTGTGTGAGTGTGTGTGTGTGTGTGTGTGTGTGTGTGTGTGTGTGAGTGTGTGTGAGTGTGTGTGTGTGTGTGTGTGTGTGAGTGTTTATTGATCTGAGGGGGTCGGGTGGGTGGAAGTGTATTCCATTACACTGGAGGAGTGACAACAGCTGCTGCTGCGTCTCCTGCCCCTTATTATCCTCATTCTCCCCCTCTACTTCTCTCTCTCTCCCTCTCCCTCCCTCACTCTGTTTCTCCCTCTGCTTCTCTCTCCCACTCTTTCACTTTCTCTCCCTTGCTTTCTCCTCCTCTTTCTTTCTCTCTCTATATCTCTCCCTCCCTCTCTCACCATGTCCCTCTCCCTCTCTTACCATGTCCCTCTCCCTCTCTCCCCTGCCCTCTCCCTCTCTCCCACTCTATTCCTTCTCCATCTCTTTCTCTGTTTCTCATTCTCTCTCTCCAAACCCCTCTGTTTCTTGTGCATCGCCTGCCAGCTGCAGTCTCCCAGAGAGGGGCAGTCCGCTCAAAGGAAATTGCTCGGAAACAGAGAGACGGACAGATGTCGGTGTGGTCATCCTGACCTCCTTCCAGAATGAAATTCCCCAACATGAAATTAATTTGCACATAAAGATGCAGAGTCTGTCTTGGCACATTTAATCAGCACATCATTAGTGATCTACAATTCCATTCCTGGACATTTCTGAGTAGAGTCCCCATCAAAACCAGAGAGACAGGAGGTGTGTGTGTGTGTGTGTGTGTGCAGGCGGGCATTTGTGTGTGCGTGAGAATTTCTGTGTGTGTGCATTTGTGTATGTGTGTGTGTGTGTGTTTCTGTGTGTGTGCATTTGTGTGTGTATATTTGTGAGTGTTTCTGTGTATGTGCAGCTGTGTGTGTGTGTGTGTGTGTGTGTGTGTGTATTTGTGAGTGTGTGAGTGTTTCCGTGTGTGTGTGCAGTTGTGAGTGTGGGGTGTGTACAGTGTACCTTGAACACTCAAGTCTACTCAGAGGGATGAGGACAGTGGTTCACCTGCCAGCCACCCCCACCCCCCTCATACCCCCCACCCCCCCACCCCCCTCACCCCCTTCCCCACCCCAGGGGGCAGAAGTGTAATGCTGTGTTCTACCGATGTAATGCTGTGTAAACCAGGCCTTTACTCTCTCAAACCGGAGAAGGGCCGTTCTTTAATCACCAGCGCCGCCACACACATCTTAATTCCTTCCTGTCCTAATTAGCGCTCTGGTGACAGATCCTCCCTGTGCATATTCATGAGCAGGTACTCGGAATGCCTTTCGGAATGTTGTTTTGAGAGGGCTGTGATGAATGGCTGCTAAATTAATTCCCCACGTGACACATCCGCAGTTAAAATCCAAGATCCCCTCTGAGCTTTACCGTGCGTAAGTTTTCCGGGATGGAAAAACATTGGATCTGAGAAGGCTACACTGGGGAAGCAGTCTTCCGAGAAACTGTCCCAAATGCCTGTGTCTTCTAACCACCGCTGTCGCTGCGTGATCTAAAGCTGCACCTTGCTTCTGTCCCGTTCTTTCTGCCCCCCACCCCACCCGCTGAAAGAACAATGCGGACCCGATTGTTTCAGACCAGCGTGAAGCCCAGTCAGCACTGTGTCTCGGCACAGCTGTGTGTGTAACTAACCGCTAACCAAAGATTTTAAGTCTCATTACAAGACAAACACTTAGGACAGCTTTTTTTCCAGTGCTGGCCAGCTTCAGAGAGAACCTGCATGTATAAGGGATGTGTTTCAGGGGCATGTATAAGGGATGTGTTTCAGGGGTGTGTATAAGGGATGTGTTTCAGGGGCGTGTATAAGGGATGTGTTTCAGGGGTGTGTATAAGGGATCTGTTTCAGGGGCGTGTATAAGAGATGTGTTCCAGGGGTGTGTATAAGGGATCTGTTTCAGGGGCGTGTATACGGGATGTGTTTCAGTGGCGTGTATAAGAGATGTGTTTCAGGGGTGTGTATAAGGGATGTGTTTCAGGGGTGTGTATAAGGGATGTGTTTCAGGGGTGTGTATAAGGGATGTGTTTCAGGGGTGTGGCCCAGATAAAGTGGCCGTTAAGCTCGGCAGCGGCGCTGAGGAAATCAATCTTGTGCAGAACCGGAGCGCGTGAAGCACCAGAGGGGGACAGGAGCTCTGGGTAAAGAGACATTGATTTGTGAGGCCTGCTCCAACCCGCTCGGCTTCAGAGAAAAACCTGACGTCTCACGGGATGTTACAGAGTTTCTGAACTCTTTCCCTCTGTTGTTAAGATTTTTCAAAATGCTGAATGCAGACTTCCAGAAAAATGTCCTTCGAGCAATATTTTGGTTGATATTTTGCCAAGGAAATCCCGAGGAAGCTACCTAGCTCCCTCAAAGACATTTCTCTTTCTTTGCACTCATCCGTATGGCTAAAAGTAAATGCACAGCGAACACAGTTATGCATGCAGTGCCATGAAAAGTAGTTGCTCCCTTCCAAATTAGTATATATTTGTCACACTGAATGGTTTCAGATCCATTTAGATTAATATTAGACAGAGTAAACATCCATCCATCCATTATCTTAACCCGCTTATCCTGAACAGGGTCACTGGGCGGCTGGAGCCTATCCCAGCATACATTGGGCGAAAGGCAGGAATTCACCCTGAACAGGTCGCCAGTCCATTGCAGGGCACACACACCATTCACTCACACACTCATACAGTCATACAGTCATACCCACGGGCAATTTAGACTCTCCAATCAGCCTAACCTGCATGT
Source organism: Conger conger (assembly GCF_963514075.1). NCBI lineage: Eukaryota > Metazoa > Chordata > Actinopteri > Anguilliformes > Congridae > Conger > Conger conger. The sequence continues at coordinate 17,652,850 of NC_083771.1, forward strand.
CTTTGGACTGTGGGAGGAAACCGGAGTACCCGGAGGAAACCCACGCAAACATGGGGAGAACATGCAAACCCCCGGCCGATGGGGATTCAAACCCAGGACCTCCTTGCTTTGAGGCGGCAGTGCTACCCACTGCACCATCCGTGCCACCCCAGAGCAAACACAAAACACTACTATATTTCATATGGTGTGTAGGAACCACATTTCCCACTATCCCACAGGACAATTCCGCGACGTCCACCCCGCATGACGTCTAGCTCCGTTCAGCCAATCCCGTGATGGCGGGAGCAATAAACTCTGGAAAGCCCCTTCTTCCTATTGGCCCTTCTCTTCAGCTCATCTGCTCCGAGACTCGGACAGAGGCTAACACTAATACCCTTTAACACACCCAGAACTGTAGCTTACCCAAGCTAGTTACTCCCACCTTTCCTTTGTTCAGGGGACACGTGCGCTTGCATGTGCACACACACACATATCCTAACATACCTTACCCTACTAACCCCCCCTGAGTCCAACCCTATATCAGTTCTGTGTTTGTACATTTGTTTAATAAATATATTTTATTAAACCCGGTGTCTGGTTTGGTGTCACATGGACATGAGAGCCGAGTTAAAGCAGTCTTTCAAAGAACTTCCAACCGTCAGGTTATCGGTATGTTTAATCATTAATATTGGTTATTTTAATTATTAATTAAAATACTACATTTGTGGTTGGATATTTCTGATAACATTCATTTTATGAGACTGATTACTTATTGCAGGCCCATCCGAGGACCCTACAGGTGGTATCCTGCGTTGTCTTTGTTAATATATCCTATTACAATATCAATCCAAGTGTCTCTCTTGCACTATTATTCATGGCGATAGCTGGCTTCAAAAGGCAGTTCCACACCAAGTTTGGGGGGTATAGAATTTCATTTACATACTTTATTATAAACATTGCTTGCAGCAAGCATAACGCTACAGCGAATGGCGAGAAACATTGGATTTGTGTCCAAGATGGCTGCTGCATATTTAGCCTGTGCCCATTCTTGCAATTTCTGGGTGGTGGAACGAGGATGTGTAATTGCCTCGGCAAACACCTCTGTTGCACCGATATGCAACTGTGAAAGGCTTTTTTAATACGCTGCATCCTGGAACAGAAGGATATGCTCAAATTTCTCATCCCTTCACTTAAAACGCACTCAGCAAAACACACCTGATGCAAATGACACTTCACAGCTCAATCTGTATTGAAGGAAGTGATTAATGCAAATGAGCAAAAATGAAAAAGCATTTTCTCAGGCCTATATGCAGGTGCTGCACTACTTCTACATTTAATATTCATCCAATTAGACATGCAAAATGGCTTACAAAAAAGTATGATTATTGTACGTACCATAGCAAAGAGGGAAATGGAAGATAAATATTTATATTAATGGGTAAATTATGCAAGAATGTTTACAGAAGGCCAATGTCTGAGTAACTATTTGCTTGAAAAATCTTATCTCGATTTGAAAAACGAAAAAAACAAATTTCAGTGCACTCTCATACACTGTGTTCTGAACACCATGCCATTTCCTATCTAAGACAGTCTCTAGAATCTCTTAGCTTTTGTTTTGTGGAGTTCCTGCTCAGCGGGACAGTGAACATCGTCTCCTTGCACTCAACAGATGGAGCTTATCATCATTCTCTGCTTTTAATTCTCGAGAGCTGCCACCTCAAACAGAGCCAACACATCGACAAAAAACAACCAAACATTTCAATCTCCCCTTATGAATACAGTGATGACAAACTGTAACTCTTTATGATCGTAGCTGTGTGTTGTGTCAGAGGGTTAGTGTTTAGTTTGTGATTATTGTTGTGTGTTGTGTTGTGTCAGAGGGTTAGTGTTTAGTTTGTGATTATCGTCGTGTGTTGTGTTGTTTCTGAGAGTTAGTGTTTATTTGTGATAATCGTCGTGTGTTGTGTTATGTCAGAGGGTTAGTGTTTAGTTTGTGATTATCGTCGTGTGTTGTGTTGTGTCAGAGGGTTAGTGTTTATTTGTGATAATCGTCGTGTGTTGTGTTGTTTCTGAGAGTTAGAGCAGTGGCGGTGTCTGCAGGGCGGCCGATCTCTGTAGCATGCTAATCCTCTCACACCTCGCGGGTATGGCTTTTGATTTCCCGCCATTACACCTTCTCAGCTGTCTGTCATCCCTATCTCTCACCCTCCCTGCTTTCCCCCCGTGTGATTGAAGCAAAAACATAAGAGTGAAGTCTGCTCTTCTTTTAAAACAAAGAAGAAAAGAAAGATAGAAAGAACAGGTATATGGAAGTGCCACTGCACCCCCTGGAACAGCTGTAGGGGGAAAGCAGATCACCAGTGTGCTAGACAGTAATACAGTTCAGCTCTGAACCTCAACGAGTGACTGGTGTCTCAATGCGATCGTGGTAGCCCCAGTTATGAGCAGCCAGGTGCGTCATAGCCTGGAGAATGCCGGGCCCCTATTTGCAGATTAAGGACTGCCTGTGTCGGCGCCTCTACTCTGCCTGTATTTGAATTCGTTTCTTTACATTATTGGCATTTGGCAGATGCTCTTATCCAGAGCGACGTACAACAAAGTGCATACCCATAACCAGGGATAAGTTCGCTGAAAGACCCTCAAGTTTCTCAAGCGTTTCCTTTTCTTTTTGACACAGCTTGTACATGCGGCCATTGTGTTCATCCTGGTTTGGGGATGCGCATCCTCCTCTAACTGGGAGATCATGAGGCACAGCCCGTTCCTCACACGGACCGTCATTCCGCAGGGGAAAGACGTCATTCCGTTCCCCCGGTGGTCCGTCGGAAGCTCAAAGCCCCGCGGCCGGCTCCAGGTGGCACGTGAAAACCAACCGTCACACGCTTTCCTCTTTCAAAGTCAGCCCCCTGCGACGGGTTATACGCTGCATGATTAATAGATCTCCCCTCTGACCTCTTCCAAATCAACATTGTCACACTAATGCTACCGTGCGACGCTAAAGAAAGGTAGCCATTATCCTCATAGAGAGAAAACTAACACAAAAAAAAACTGATGAAAGATTTTTCCCACGTCCTTCCCAACGGTTCACTCCCTGTGCCCTTGCTTTTCAGTCAACATGACTGAAGGGGACTACTGCTCCCTACTTTTATACATTCTCATGCATGTGCCTTCAGATGAACGTGATAATTAAATTACATATTTTACACCTGATACAATGGTGCCAAACATGTAGGTCCTATATGTAGGTTGTGTATAATTTATTTTTCATAGATTTTCATTTCAGCGTTTTCCTTCCGCAGGGCAAACTTTATGTCAACAAAAATAATTTAAAAACTCTGCCGCTGAATCATGCCACATTTCCTCTAGGCACTGCCCCAATGACTCATGGGAAATCTTGTCAGAATGGGATCAAACACACTTTTAACTTAAGATTTTATTTCTTTTACCTTAGGGCTTGTAAAAAAGAATACTGGAAATGCACTATTTATTCTGCAGTTTTTTTTCTTCATGGGAATGTAATTGCATTAAGGTTGAAATGTTTTCATCTGAAAGCTGCAGAAAATTGTGCGTTTGCCTTTGTAAATGTAACCATTTCACATAGTTCAGGATTTTTTCACATAGTTCAGTTGAATAAAACAAAAACCCCTCTGGTAATTCACTTAACAGGGTCAGTGGTCACATTAATACACGATTCTGCATTCTCAGCAGAATAAAGCTAAAACGCAGGGGAAAAAAAACAATTTGTTTATATACGCAGGTTTTTATTTATTTATTTATTTATATTACAACAGGTGCTGGCCCAGACATGAACCACAACAAAATAATTACTACTGCTCCTTTGAGCCAATATTCTTTCAGTGTCTGACATTTGTGTTATTTATTGATGATAATATTTACACAGCCATTAGTAGCATTGCAAGATTCAAAGAGAATGTGCTTAATTTGAATGAAATGTTGAAAACAGGATGTTACGGTCTAGCATTCTTGCCCTCGGAAATAAATTAAAGCTGAAGTCACTCCTAGGGTTCTAAATATTGTTGGCCTGTGTGGCACAATTTAGTTTAGAGCAGAATGCTGAAACATTTGGCTATTTGTAGTCTATAAAATTATCAATTACATACATTTATTGTGTTATTGTGAATTGGCGCGTGATATTTTTTTGTCAGAATGCAAGTGAATTCTAAAGACAAGACCTGGTTCAAATATGCTTTACTGAGCTTGTCTGCTTTATATGAAATACTCTCAAAAACTGCACCGCCTGGTCCTCTTGGTTGGCTCACTTGCACCAGGCAAGGGAATTCGAAGACAGAGAGGTAATTCAATCCAAAATAATTACGTATTTGACCCAGGGCTAGCAGCATTCCTAGGCTAGTGCAACCACTGAATGTGTTGAGTCACATGTGGCCAGTACGGCCTGGATGCACCTTGGTGGAGGGCAAGGTTGTCTAATCTGTTTTACCACAGTACTATGACACCTGACCTGTACTTATCAAGGTCTTTACTGAAGATCATGATTAGTTAATGAGTTGAGTCAGGTGTCTTAGTGCTAGGCTAAAACAAAAACCTGCACCCACACCGATCGGGAAAGATAAGATACCCCTGGTGTAGAGTCCGCACCATTCTTCTATTAGAAAGTCAATCGATTCAAGTTGATGAAGGGGAAAAATGCTGTGCCAGCAACCTTCCAGAATCTTCCATTAATGCTCGAGTGGCTTCAGATCTGATGATTGAGAAGGCCACGACATATGGATACTGTCAGTGTTACGTTCCTCAAACTACTCATGCTCTGCTGATGAGGGTATTTTCATTCTGAAAAACACTCCTCTGTGCTGGAAAGACACGCGTTCACCTGAGGGTGAAGATGAGCCGTCAGTGCTGTTTAGTACTGATTGAAACTGACCTTGCCTTATATGGGTATGAGTGCACCCAAACCACCAGGAAAGCGTACCTCACGTCAGAACCGGTTACCATTGGAAACCTACAGTTGTGATCTCAGTACCTGCACATGATAGTCACTAAACTCACCTGGATGTTAAACTGCTATGAGTGCAGATTGTGGAACGAACTGGCCGAAACTGGGCTTTCACTTCCTGCTCTTGTTGAGAAATGATCCTCATGAGCGGTAAGAATAGAAAGTGAATTCTATTTTTAAGTGATTGTGTTATTTGCACAATGCTGAAACATGTTATGGATGAATCGGGGACAGTTTGCATCAGTGCTGTATCTTGTGCACTTAGTGGACAGCCCAGACTCATACCCATAAACGGGTCCCCCTTTTCCTGACTGCACAATTTGTCTCTGGCTCCAATTTGTACAACACGGTGGCACGGTGTTCAAATGCTTTTCATAAGCCCATGGAAAGTTGATGGGTGATGTCACAGACACTTGGGGCCAGATGTACTGAGCCTTTTGCGATGATTTTCAGGTGCTCATACGTATAATGCATTCCACCCGGGAGAAATGCACCTTATTTATCAAACTGACACAGGGGGCTGGAACCTCAGTATGCGTGTCAGGTGCAGATTTGTCAATGACCACTGTCAGAAGACTTCATGAACAAAAATACAGAAGCTACACTGCAAGATGCAAACCACTGCAAAAGCAGGATGGCTACTGTTTACCAAGAAGAGCAACCACTGTTCTGAAAAAAGGTCTTGTGGACAGATGAGATGATTATTAACTTATATCAGAGTGATGGGAAGAGCAAAGTGTGGAGGAGAGAAGGAACTGCCCAAAGATCCAAAGCACACCATCAGCATACCACCTTGTCTGTTAAACACTATGGTGGGGGTGTTATAGCCTGGGTATGGATGGCTGCCGAAGGTACTGGCTCACTTATGTTCATTGGAGATATAACTGCTGATGGTAGCAGCAAAATTAATTCTGAAGTGTATCTGCTCAAGTTCAAGCAAACTCATTGGCCAGTGGCTCATTCTACAAGACAATGATCCCAAACATACTGCTAAAGCAACAAAGGACTTTGGATCTGAACCAAATTGAGCATGCCTTTCGTATGCTGGAGAGAAAGATTCAGGGGAGTAGCCCTCGAAAAAAGCATGAGCTAAAGATGGCTGGTCATAGAAGACACCTAGCAACTGGTGATGTTCAACTACCAGAGCAAGAAATGATCAAACCATTTGTCACTGAAAATATTGACTAAATAATGCAAAAAAATTAGCCAATATCTCATGCAAAGCAGTGGGAAATAAGTGATATAATGAGCCCAACCATAGTGACAGGAAGTAAAAAATATGAGTAGGCAAAATGCATTGATATGCTGCTTTTAATCACTTTTGTCCACCACAGAAAGAGCATGCTATATTAAAAAGAGAACGCATAATTTGCATTGCTAAAATAATTTTAAAAAGTTTGTTTGTTTTTTGGATTAGTTATCCTCCAAAACAATCACAGAAAAGAAATGGGAAAAAATGAAAATAAATCACCTGTGACACACCCGGCCATATAAATAATTAAACATCTTGGGGAGATGTCCTGGAACCTCCCACACAATGTTCCCATTCTCCAGAGTAATTCAAATGACAACTGCTGCCACAGCTGGAGTATCTTTTGTCCTGCGCTGGATACACTTTTATATGGTACCAGATGCATGAATATCGCCACATACAGTGAAGATATTCAATGCACTAAACAGGCGTTTTAACTGTGCCAGGAGACCCAATGCGTATTTTTCACAACACCGTAATGAATGAGAATTAGTATTGATTGGAGGAGAGGCATATTTCAGTGATGGCAAATATGTGCGTAATTTGTTGACAAGATGATAATTTTCGGGGAATGGCACAAGACTTATTTTCAGGTCAGTCAAAACATGATTTAGAACAACTGTTTGTTCTTGCACAAGCTGTGCCCCACCCCCTCCGCCTCCCCCCACCTCACCTTGCTGTAGCTCCCTTGGGTACATGCTTGCAAATGGCATGCGGCGAGAATTCAGATGGAATTGTAATTGCTCCCCTGTTGGTATGCATCATGGGAAATGTAGTGCAGAAATCAAGCAGGGGGGGTTAGTAACATTAGAGGCAATATTGCGGCTTCCCTAGCGGACCCTTCACTGAAGAAACACGGTAATCTTCCTGCAGTGTACAGGACGGGAGGGCTGGGTTCCTGGCTGTGGTAAGCTCCACCAATCCTCAAAACCCCTATGATTGGCCCGGCAGTTTATCAGCAATGCAGCACTCCACCGCAGACGGTCGCAGATAAGCTGGGAATTGAAATTCACCTCCGTGCTTAAGCCTCATATTATGTATTTCACCGGCTCGGCGGCCGGGGTGTTCTCTCCGGCGGAGGATCGCTGCGGCACATTCCTCGCCGCGGCCCTTTCCTAATTCACGGGGGCTTGTCAAAAGTTGGAAAACACTTCAAAGCCGGAGTCCTTGGTTTGAAATATAGCTGTGCGTTCTGCAGCAGCAGCAGCGGGACAGGAAGAAAAAAAAACAACAAAAAAAACACTGACGATGAGAGTTGTGAGACCGCAGTGAAACCGCCCCCCATTTACCCAGAACGCACCTGTACCTGCGATTCAATCAGCCGCTTTGCACTCCGAGAGCGAGCGTCTGCGTTTTTACTGCCAGGGGTAATAAAATATGACTAAGGAACGGGTGCCTTCATCCAAAAATATATGGATAAGAGTTTTCTTTGGCAGGGCTACCAATAACCACGATGCAGCAAATGCTCTAGCAGAGACCTTCCCCTGGAAGGCGACGTGTCAGGTAACAGGCTGAATCGAGACAGTGATGTGATTGGGTAGAGCAGCGCATGGTGAGAAATCACACCCTAAGTGCTAACTTTCGACCCTGGCGGACAGCTAGGATTATTACCTGTAAACATGATCTTGCAATGTCATTGGGAGCACTGAGATGTGAGAGCCTCTACAGACAATGGCCTAACCGTGAAATACAATGTGTTTCATCGTCACTTTTACACGTAAGCTATGGGCCGGCGATTTACTGTTCCACTCTCATCAAACCCAACACTACTGGAACATTAGGATTGGCTTGAAAACACAGGCTAAGTTGTATTGGTTCAAGTGTGGTTTTGAAAAGAGGAGCGTATGTTTTGTCGATTGGGGGTGAAGTCACCGCTGCTATAAGCCGGTGACGCGCACAGCCGAAGTAACCCTAAAGACTGAGGATGGGCATTTAGCATCGGGGAATAAACGCGACACATTTACCCCCCTCACCCCTCTTTCCGCTTAGGAAGACCCCGTGTCTGAGTCCAGCCCTCCCTCTGCTGCGTTCCTCTCCCCGTCCATTCAGCCAAACCCAAATTCCGCGGATAATTTCCTGAATTCCATGAATTACCCAGCCAGTCTCTGACATGAAAGGAATGAATGGCTATTATCCATGAATAACAGTTGCGCAAATGCATGGAGGGCACTGGCTCACTGAGGATTGAGGGTACGATAATTAGCACCGACTCACAAGATGAGTGCAACCCTCACGCTGCCCCCTATGGTGATATTGGCTCGGACTCCCGAGCTTCAAATCTCAGTGTTGGCTGGGCAGCTAGCTTACTGAGAGGCCCAGGCTCTAGAGCAGGGATCAGCAAATCTGGCCCTCAAATCCAATCAATCCCTAGTTTATTAACTGAACCCCTGGAATTAACCGAACAATTAGTCGACTGATTGGCCAGACTGTCTTCACCTGACTCCCAGGTAAAGGGAGGGTGGAAAACCAGCGGTTCTCTGACCTTGAGGACCGTGCTTTGATCATCCCTGCTGTAGAGCAGGACTGTGCAACCCTGTTCCTGCGGGTTTTCTCTCCAACCCTAACAAAGCCACACCTCATTCAAGAGCTGCAGCTCTCTTTGAGCTGCTAATTTGTAGAAGTGAGTGCCAAACTAGGGTTGAAATGAAAATCTACAGGATTGTAGTTCTTCAGTCACAGGGTCAGGCAGCCCTGCTCTAGAGCAAGGATTATCAAATCACGGTCTCAGGAATCTCAGGAATGTCAAGACAGCTGCCGTGAACACAATCTGACCACTTTAGGTAATTCACTAAGTTTTCTAGCTTGCACCTGGGTTGTGTTATGGCCCCTTTAGCTGATTAGCTAAGATTATTAGCTCATGCATAGGCTGTGTTGTAACCCCTTTAGCAAATTAGCTAAGATTGCTAGCTCAAACCTGGGCTGTGTTATGGCCCCTTATTAGCCAGTTATGACTGGGAGTCGCCAGTGTTGGGGCTTGGCTTGTTTTGCCCTACCAGGACTGGGTGGGGTTGAGCAGGCCAGGGTTTCTCAGGGCACGGCTCACTGCGCTAGCCACTCACCAGGTTTGAGTCCCCACACCAAGCAACTCTCCTCTGATCCAGCAGGTCAAATCTCAATCAGTTACATTTAAATCGTAGACATTTATATTGTCCATTCGGGACCACAAATCAGACCTGTACAAATAATTTAAAAACCGGGCATTCCGGTACAAAAGCAGGCATCTGGAAACCCTAGCTGGGGCCCAGGCGAGTGTATCCTGCGTGTGTGTACCATACAGTTCAGTGGGTGTGGGTTACCATGTGAGAACTTTGATACAAAGCAGCTACCTAAACATCTTACTTTCCCTTGTTTATTGTGGCATGATACCCAACAGGCAAAAGGCTCAGGAGTGGAGCTGGCAGTGGGTGCCAGGCAGAGAAGCAGAGGCCAGCGGTGTCCTGCCTCAAGCCAGCGAAAGCCCTTGATCCGTTGTGGACACAGCAAACAACTCTGTGCACTCAACCGAAAAACAACTATACTTTGAGAGCGTCACCTTTTTTTTTACAGCTCTGAAAAGTGTTTTTGACAGGAAAAAAGCGCTGTAAAAATGTTATCGGTTGTGAAGAATTATTAAGGAAAAAAGAGGAGTGCGTGATTAGAGGCTGTTTATACCTCCTGCTGGTTCCCTGTTCGAGGTGACCTTTTAATGAGCGATAAAAACGAAACGGGAGAAATTAGAGCTGACAGAGGGCTCCGTGTGTGCCTGGGCCGGGTACCACGGGGGACGATTACTTCAGACCGCAGTGAAGCGGTCAGCGTTGAACCAAGAGCATAGAGCATAATTATATTAATAATTAACACCACCAGTGTAAATGCTACTCGCTTCTCTCAAGTACAGTGAAGCCTGTTACAGTCAAATTATCGCTGAACATTTCATAATCTCGATTACACAGCATCTTCTGAGTTTTCTCTGCTTGTTTTTTTTTCCTAATTCTCTGCTAACCCCCCCCACCTCAAAAACAAAAACAAAGATAAGAATTGGTATCTGTGATGATATGTCTGTCTGTAGATTTGTATCTGCATTGTTTCCTCCCGAAAAGAGCACAACACAGCAAAATTCTCTGTGTTTAACTCTAACAGACCGATAAAAAGAGAGCTATTAGAGTTAGAAGTACTGTCCGCAAGCTGATGTTCCTATAAACCTTTTTGTTGTGAGGCTATAACTCCCTATTTTTCTGTCACTAGGGTTTGAAAACTGGGCTGATGCATCCATTACGTACGGACAGCGTAGGTGTAGGAATGGCCCGGTGAGTGTTTTTCGGATCATTTACGCTCAGTACTGGATACTGTCAGAAGTGGAATCAGTGAGGGTGCTGTGGGTGTGACTCCCCCATATGAGCAGCAATGAGGGGCCCTGTGTGCCCAAAGTCTGATACAGGAAAAACACTTTAATGCATGTTGGCAAGTAACATTGTCTATCAATTGCCTTAAAAAATATATAATCACAGTTGACAATGAAGTGTTGCATTGCTCTAAGTGTGTGGCTTTATTTCTCCTCATGCCTCAATGTAAATGTTTTCCTTTTCATTGCTATAATGTCTCATCATGCCTTGCACCCATAGGTATCACAGGCTAGCTGATCACAGTGTAATGGGAACAGAGAGCACAAACTTCTGAGAAACACTTAAAGATATTGGCAGCCTGTAGCCTAGTGGCTAAGGTACATGCCCGGGACTGGGAAGGTTGATGATCCAAGATGGTTCAAGACGGTGTGACCAAGATAAGATCTACATAGCTGTTGGGGCCTTGAGCAAGGCCCTTAACATTGCACTGCTCCAGGGGGTATTGTCCCCTACTTGGTCTAATCAACTATAAGTCACTAAAGAACAAATTCTTATTATTTATTAAAGATGCAGCCAGTCAAGCTTTGTGATTGGTGAAAACGCTGTGATTTTATAACGCAGGTTTCCTGTTAGAGCTGAGTTACAGCACTGATGTTGCCAGACAGTTGCTGTGAGCAGGTATTTTTATTTTACCGTCCTAAACGCCCCTCTGGCGTTGAGCTTGGCTGGAGTGCCGCTCGATGAGTCTTCATCTCTCACACCTCCCGTCAGCCGGGGATTATGGGAAACTCATCATGTTCCGGAGGCAGGTAGCTCAGGCGGCGGCCGTCAATCAAACTGCCCCGGGCAGAAGAGGGGGCCAGGCCAGACACACCCACCAATCGTGGTGCTCGAGCCACATCACCACACACACGCTCCCACATACAGTCTGACGCAAACACACACACACACGCTCCCACATACAGTCTGACGCAAACACACACACACACGCTCCCACGTACAGTCTGACGCAAACACACACACACACACACGCTCCCACATACAGTCTGATGCAAACACACACCCACACGCTCCCACATACAGCCTGACGCAAACACACACACACGCTCCCACATACAGTCTGATGCAAACACACACACACACGCTCCCACATACAGTCTGATGCAAACACACACACACACGCTCCCACGTACAGTCTGACGCAAACACACACGCACACACACACGTCCTGCGTGAATGGATTGTCTGTTTCACTCAGCTTGTCTGGTGCATCGGAACCTATGAAATACTCTCACAAAGTACAAATTCCACCTTCTAGTCCACCTGGTTGGCTCAATTGCACCAGGCTAGATCAGTCGAGCACAGAAAACATGTTGTGCTCATTTAAAGACTTGCGACTGATCACTTGGTTCATTTCCTACAGAAACTCTACTGAACGTCCCCCCGTGGTTGAGCCCGGAGAGATCATGACGTTCTTGCGGCCGTGTCCGCCCTCGCTGACTGGATCTTTACAGACCACTAATGTGATGCACACGGCCGTATCGGCTAAGGGAGGAGGTGTAGCAGGAATTAAATCTGAAGTATGAAAGCGTTTTGGAACACAAACCGGATGCCAGGCAGCCAGACCCCAGCTTGGGGTCGGATGAGAATAATAACTTCCATAACCGTTTCCTGAATCAATGGTCAAACCTCCTACGCTTCTTTGGAGGATATTTTTTTGGTAAATGGTAAATGGCAGGCATTTATATAGTGCCTTTATCCAAAGCGCTGTACAATTGATGCTTCTCCATTCACCCGTTCATACACCGACGGCGATTGGCTGCCATGCAAGGCCCCGACCAGCTCGTCAGGTGCATTTGGGGGTTAGGTGTCTTGCTCAGGGACACTTCGACAGAGGGCGGGGGATTGAACTGCCAGACGACTGCTCTTACTGCCTGAGCCATGTTGCCCCATTTGCACGTCTTAGACTGCATCCCTCACTCTGATTCTTTTCCTGAGTGCTGATGTTTTCACCGAGATTAAAAAATATTACAAAGTATTGTGATGGAACAAGAAATTAGACCATCATTCAAGCCATGTTTATTTTTCTTTGTGGCATTCAGTGGCAAATAGCAAAATTACATCATCATTCCGAACTCTGAGAGTTTTGCTCAGAATGTCGCCTGAGACAGATGCAGATATACTGTGTGCACATTGTGCAGTTGCTGTGACCAGAAAGCAGCAGTTTATACTGGTTTATACTGAAGCACTGAATGAATGCGATGATTGCGGTTAAATTGTTTGCTAAAACATGAGCAAACCATGCATTTTTGGAATATGAGTGGACAATTATGGCAATACAATTCAATACCGTACAAAATGATTTGTTGCAGAGGGGTTTGAAAAGGGGCATTATTTAAAGCCATTGTGTGTGTGGGCGAGTGTGAGTGTGTGTGTGTGCGTGTGCGTGTGCGTGTGCGTGTGCGTGTGCGTGTGCGTGTGCGTGTGCGTGCGTGTGAGTGTGTGTGTGTGTGGGTGAGTGTGAGTGTGAGTGTGTGTATGTGTATGTGCATGTGTGTGTGTATGTGTGTGAGTGTGTGTGTGTGTCTGTGCTTGTGTGTTTGTGTGTGTGTGAGTGTAGTGTGCGTGCGTGTGAGTGTGAGTGTGTGTGTGTGTGGGTGAGTGTGAGTGTGAGTGTGTGTATGTGTGTGTGTGCGTGTGCGTGTTTGTGTGTGTGGGTGAGTGTGAGTGTGTGTGTGTGTGTGTGTGTGCATGTGTGTGTGTGTGTGTGTCTATGCATGTGTGTTTGTGTGTGTGTGAGTGTGTGTTTGTGTGTGTGTGTGTGTGTGTATGTGTATGTGTGTGAGTATGTGTGCGTGTGCGTGTGCGTGTGTGGGTGAGTGTGAGTGTGAGTGTGAGTGTGTGTTAGTGTGTGTGTGTGTGTCTGTGCATGTGTGTGTATGTGTGTTTGTGTGTGAGTGTGAGTGTGTGTTTGTGAGTGTGTGTGAGTGTGTGGGCGTATTTGTGCGTGTGTGTGTGTGGGTGAGTGTGAGTGTGTGTCTGTGTGTGCGTGTGCGTGTGCGTGTGCGTGTGTGTGTGTGTGTGTGTGTGTGTGCGTGTGTGCGTGTGTATGTGTGAGTGTGTGTGTGTGTGTGTGTATGTGTGTGCATGTGTGTGTGTGTGTGTGAGAGTGTTTGTGTGTACACTCTGTACAGGCAGATCTCAGCAGCACCCTTCCCCCACTTCCTTGGTCACACCTCTTTCCCTAAATTCACCATGGCAACCTCCTGTTTGTTCCGCTCCATCAGAAATCACTCAATACTGACATCATGGCTGCTGATGCTGTCATCTGTGCTTTCATATCCCGGCTTGCCTCTGAGCCTCCAGCTAAAAGCCTGTCCTGCCAACACACACACACACACGCACACACACACTCATGCACACACACACACACACACACAGACACACGCATACACACACACATTCGCACAGACACACTCAGCGGTGGAATATTTTGAGGTGAAGGTGACCCGCAGAGGAGAGGTATAACTTAGAGAGGGACAGTAAAAGGCAAGATGAAAATAAAAGATGAGAGAGGAGGGATGGGGGCGGGGGGGGGGGGCGTAAACTCAAAGGAAGGTTCTCAGGCTTTCAGTTTTACCACCTATGGTGCTCTGTCCTTTATATAAAACATTTAAGCAAGCATTAATTATGAGTTTGACCGTCAATAAAAGCATATGAGAAATATAATTTTAGGGCTGGGGGAAATGAGACGGGGATCTAAAAATAACATCTCAACGTGTCATCGGACAGGAACACATCCATCTCTGCCAGACAGAGATCTGTCCGTGTCATGGGACAGGAGCACATCCATCTCTGCCAGACAGAGATCTGTCCATGTCATGGGACAGGAGCACATCCATGCTGAATGTTGGAGCTGCAGTCACACCTGATGACATCCTGACGACAGGATTCACCCATGTTTGAATAAGGACTAAAAATCGCATGTTACGGAAATGAAGGTCATTCTGTTTGGTGTACAAAGAAACCCTTTTTGACTCATGACTAAAATTGTACGTTAAGAAAAACCCATGCTGTAGCCTCATACATTGAGCGATTTGACAAATTCCAACAGATTTCTGATCAGCTAAACAGTGTAGCTTGGCAAGTGTACCAAAGGAATTTCAAACATTACAGTTTTTTAGTTTGTAGACTAGAACATGTGGGCAAATGCAGTGAACCAGAATTACTGTTTCAAATTCACTACATCTACATTGTATTGTGTCATCAATAAACTATGTACATTTTATTGTATTGTATTAGTTGTGTTTCTCATGTTCATTTGCGTTGGCTGTTTGTCCACAGTTGAATCTTAGAATCTTATCAGAGAGAGAGAGACACAGAGTCTCATAGAATCTTGTCAGAGAGAGAGAGAGAGAGACACACAGGGTCTCATAGAATCTTATCACAGAGAGAGAGAGAGAGAGAGAGAGAGAGAGAGAGGCACAGGGTCTCATAGAATCTTATCACAGAGAGAGCGAGAGACACAGGATCTCATAGAATCTTATCACAGAGAGAGAGAGAGCAAGAGAGGCACAGGATCTCATAGAATCTTATCAGAGAGAGAGCAAGAGAGGCACAGGATCTCATAGAATCTTATCAGAGAGAGAGAGAGAGAGCAAGAGAGGCACAGGATCTCATAGAATCTTATCAGAGAGAGAGCAAGAGAGGCACAGGATCTCATAGAATCTTATCAGAGAGAGAGAGAGAGAGCAAGAGAGGCACAGGATCTCATAGAATCTTATCAGAGAGAGAGAGAGAGCAAGAGAGGCACAGGATCTCATAGAATCTTATCAGAGAGAGAGAGAGAGCAAGAGAGGCACAGGATCTCATAGAATCTTATCAGAGAGAGAGAGAGAGAGCAAGAGAGGCACAGGATCTCATAGAATCTTATCAGAGAGAGAGCGAGAGACACAGGATCTCATAGAATCTTATAAGAGAGATAGAGAGGGACAGGGCCTATAGCATCTTAGAGAGATAGAGGGACATAGGGGCTTATAGCATCTGAGAGAGAGAGAGAGTGGCTAATGAATTTTCTCGCAAAGAGAGGCTGCAATTGCTAATAACACAGTGTGAATCGTAGCATCCATCCATCCATCCATTGTCACCCGCTTATCCGGAGTCGGGTCGCGGGGGCAGTAGGCAAAGCCGGGTATTCCAGGCGTCCCTCTCCCCAGCAACGCATTCTAGCTCCTCCTGGGGGATCCCGAGGCGTTCCCTGGCCAGGAGAGATATATAATCTCTCCAGCGGGCTCTGGGTCTCCCTCGGGGTCTCCGCCCAGTTGGACGAGCCCGGAAAACCTCCAAAGGGAGGCGCCCGGGAGGCATCCTGATGAGATGCCCGAACCACCTCAATTGGCTCCTTTCGATGCGAAGGAGCAGCGGCTCTACTCCGAGCTCCCTCCGGATGTCCGAGCTCCTCACCCTATCTCTAAGGCTGAGCCCGGCCACCCTACGGAGGAAGCTCATTTCGGCCGCTTGTATACGCGATCTTGTTCTTTCGGTCACTACCCAAAGCTCGTGACCATAGGTGAGGGTTGGGACGTAGATCGACCAGTAAATCGAGAGCTTCGCCTTCCGGCTCAGCTCCTTCTTCACCACAACGGTCCGGTGCAACGCCCGCATTACTGCTGACGCTGCACCGATCCGCCTGTCGATCTCACGCTCCCTTCTACCCTCACTCGTGAACAAGACCCCAAGATACTTGAACTCCTTCACTTGGGGCAAAGACTCGTTCCCAACCCGGAGGGAGCAATCCACCGTTTTCCGGCAGAGAACCACGGCCTCGGACTTGGAGGTGCTGACTCTCATCCCGGCCGCTTCACACTCGGCTGCAAACCGCTCCAGTGCGTGCTGAAGGTCACGGTCCGATGAAGCCAGCAGAACCACATCATCCGCAAAAAGCAGAGATGCGATTCTGAGGTCACCAAACCGGACACTCTCCTCACCTCGGCTGCGCCTTGAGATCCTGTCCATGAATACCACAAACAGGACCGGTGACAAGGGGCAACCTTGGCAGAGTCCAACACCCACCGGAAACGTGCTTGACTTTGTGCCGAGAATGCGGACACAGCTCTCACTTTGGTTATACAGGGACCTGATGGCTCGTAACAACGGCCCCGGTACCCCATACTCCCGCAGTACACCCCACAGGGTTCCCCGGGGGACACGGTCGAAAGCCTTCTCCAAGTCCACAAAGCACATGTGGACTGGATGGGCAAACTCCCATGACCCCGCCAGCAACCCTGCCAAGGTAAAGAGCTGGTCCACTGTTCCACGGCCAGGACGGAAGCCACATTGCTCCTCCTGAATCCGAGGTTCGACCGTCGGTCGGAGCCTCCTTTCCAGTACCCTAGAGTAAGCTTTCCCAGGGAGGCTGAGGAGTGTGATACCCCGGTAATTGGAGCACACCCTCCGGTCCCCCTTCTTGAAAATGGGGACCACCACCCCGGTCTGCCACTCTACAGGTACTGTCCCCGATCTCCACGCGACACTGAAGAGGCGTGTCAGCCAAGACAGCCCAACAATGTCCAGAGCCTTCAGCATCTCAGGGCGAATCTCATCTACACCCGGCGACTTGCCACTGAGGAGCTTTTTGACTACCTCAGCAACTTCCGCCAGGGATATAGGTGCAGATTCTCCCGAGTCTTCAGGCTCTGCCTCTTCCACAGAGGACGTGTTGTTCGGGTTCAGGAGCTCCTCGAAGTGCTCTTTCCACCGCCCGACAATATCCCCAGTCCGGGTCAGCAGTTCTCCTCCCCTGCTGAAAACAGCCTGAGACAAGCCCTGCTTTCCCTTTCTGAGTCGTCGGATGGTTTGCCAGAACTTCCTCGAGGCCAACCGAAAGTCCTTCTCCATAGCCTCCCCGAACTCCTCCCATACCCGGGTTTTTGCTTCAGCGACTGCCGAAGCTGCAGCCCTTCTGGCCACCCGGTACCTGTCTGCTGCTTCAGGGGACCCCCGGGCCAGCCAAGCCCGAAAGGCCTCCTTCTTCAGCTTGACGGCCTCCCTCACCGCTGGTGTCCACCAGCGGGTTCTTGGGTTGCTGCCCCGACAGGCACCGATGACCTTCTGGCCACAGCTCCTGCTTGCCGCCTCTGCAATGGAGGCTTTGAACATGGCCCACTCGGACTCCATGTCCCCAGCTTCCCCCGGGATGCGTGAGAAGTTCTTCCGGAGGTGGGAGTTGAAGACCTCGCGAACAGGGGCCTCCGCCAGACGTTCCCAGTTCACCCTCACTACACGTTTGGGTTTACCGGGTCTGTCAGGCAGCCTCCCTGGCCACTTGATCCAACTCACCACCAGGTGGTGATCAGTTGACAGCTCTGCTCCTCTCTTCACCCGAGTGTCCAAGACATACGGCCACAGGTCTGATGATACGACCACAAAGTCGATCATCGATCTTTGGCCTAAGGTGCTCTGGTACCAAGTACACTTATGAGCTACCCTATGCTCGAACATGGTGTTTGTTATCGACAATCCATGGCCAGCACAGAAGTCCAATCGTAGCATAATCCTGGATAATCAGTTCAAACGACAGAAGAGGAGGAGCCACAGCTTGCGAAAGACCAGCTGTGATATCATTATAGAAAAAGTCTGTAGAGAGCCTCCTATTAAAGAGCTGATGAACCAAAATGATGACAGGTCAAATATAGGCAACATTACATGCCTTTTATGTCATCACATAATTTTACGAAATATGCTCTCAACCTGAATGCCACGAAGACCTGAACTTAAAACGGCTGTAATTCAGCAAGAAATCTGCAAGAAGAGTTTGCACACTAATGCATCCCTAATAGTAGGTGTGGTCCTAAATCATTTTTTTCAGTTAGCGCACATCCCTTTTCAGGTGCAATTGCTCCTAAAATGGGAGCACCGTAGAGCCCTGAATTTTACATGACAGCAATGGAAAAAATGCTGGGACATCCACAAGCATCCACCACTTAATCAGTGTAGGTGTTAATCCAGATCGCATGTAGCAGGAACTAAATTGCGTACAGTGGCACACAAAACAAATAGCTGATGATATCGATCAAAGTGGAAGTTATGATACCAATAACCACTCCATTATATGAATGCTCATCGCAGGTGGTGAATCAACTGTCTCTCCTTCTCTGTCTTCTGCCATTCTTTCTCTTTCTTCCCCCCTTTCTCTTTCATTCTCCTCTTCCTTTTCTCTTGCTCTCCTATTCAATTTCAATTTCAAGTGTCTTTATCGGCATAAATAGAAATCAACCACTGCTGCCAAAGCTTATAAAATAAACAATATAATTGACAACATACAATATACCATACAGAACACATTCTCGTGTAGAAAAAAATCTTTCCCTCTTTCTCTTTCCCATCTTTCTCTCTTTCTCCCTCTCTTTCTCTCCCCTTTGTCTCTTTCTTCCCTTTTCTTTCTCCCTCTTTCTTTCTCTTGCTATCTCCGCCCCATTCTCCCTATCTCTCCCTCTTTCTCCCCCTCTCTCTCTGGCTCTAGCGTATCTCCCTCTCATCGTATATCAAAAGGCTAAAGGAGTTATAAGATGGAAGATGGCACTGTCGCTCTCCCACTCCCTAGCTGAGGTCTCACCAGCACACAAAGAAAGGCCAAATTTGCAGACAAAACTATTGATCAGTAAAGGAAGCCAGGCCTGAAAGTGAGATACTGTATGTTCTGGTCTGCTCTCGGCTATACTCGGTTCACACTTGTCCAGCACAATGCAAGACCCCGTTTCCGTTTCTCTCCCGTTTTCATTTCCCAGAACACACTGCGAGCTTAAAAACACATCTTTAGTGATACACACACACAGACTGAGAGGGAGAATGAAGGAGAGAGTGGAGGGAGATAGTGGCGGTGGGGAGAAAGACTTCTAAAAGCTTTATTTGTTGTAAAAAAAAAAGATTAAGGTTTGGGAGAATAAAGGGAATACATAAAGACAAACTCGAAAAAAAAAAATAATAAGCTGAACTAAAAACAAAAAAATAACACAGCCTAGATGGACTGAATGGCCTGTTTTTACATTACATATTCTTTATGTTCTAATAGGGCTGCATGCCTACTGTTCTGCTAATAACATATCACTATGTCCTTACAGCTAAACCAATCACTTGCTCGTGTTCATTAAACCAATCACGTGTCTGTGGTCATTAAACCAATCACGTGTCTGTGGTCATTAAACCAATCACGTGTCTGTGGTCATTAAACCAATCACGTGTCTGTGGTCATTAAACCAATCACGTGTCTGTGGTCATTAAACCAATCACGTGCCTGTGGTCATTAAACCAATCACGTGTCTGTGGTCATTAAACCAATCACGTGTCTGTGGTCATTAAACCAATCACTTGCTCGTGTTCATTAAACCAATCACGTGTCTGTGGTCATTAAACCAATCACGTATCTGTGGTCATTAAACCAATCACGTGTCTGTGGTCATTAAACCAATCACGTGTCTGTGGTCATTAAACCAATCACGTGTCTGTGGTCATTAAACCAATCACGTGTCTGTGGTCATTAAACCAATCACGTGTCTGTGGTCGTACTCCTGAGTTGCATATTCTGTTCTTTGCTGCGCGGCCTTTTATTAACAGTAATGCATTATCAGTAGTTTTGCAAAAAGCTTCATCTTAATTGCAGAGTCAAGTACTGTAGGGTTTTCAAAAGGCCCCCAAAGCATTTTGTGCCATAAGCTTTGCAGTTTGCACGCATGAAAATTGCCAGTTTAGCTTGACCCAGAGCACAAAAGCAGTTTACTGTCCTCACTTGAATATTTAAGAAGTGAGCAAGTCAGCAGAGAAGTAGAGAAAGAGGGGGATGAAAAGAAGGGGGGGTGTGGGAAGAGGAAGAGAGCAAAATAGAAGAGAGTGAAAGAGATTTATGGAGGAGAAGATATTACGGAGTGAGGGAGAGATAGAAAAAGTAAGTGCCGGAGAGAGAGAACAACAGCCAGGAAATTGGGCAACGGAGAGAGCAAAATAGACTGAGGAGTGGAGAGTGAGAGAGAGATAGAAAGAGAAGGAGAGATATTTCCCTCTACCTCCTGCCCCCCCCCCCCCCCCACACTAACACTAATGCTATTTTATTATTGTATTTAAAAACCCAGATCATTTTTCATGTTCCCCCCCTGCTTGGCTGCATCGCACAATTAGCAATTAGCGCATCTTCCTCTCCGTCATCTGCTCCCCTGTCCGGAGGGGAAGGAGGGAGCGAGGACAGAGAGAGAGAGAAAGGGAGGATGAGAGAAGGGGAGCGAGGCAGGGTGGAGTGGTACAGCAGGAGGGGAGCCGTGGTGATTGCGCGGGGGAGGTAAGCCCTGGCTTAAGAGGGTATCATAAGAGCTGTTGGAGAGGTATGCGCTTGGGCCAACACTACACAAATCCTCAAGGTTTCTTCTCTGCTACTTAGGCCTGAACAGTGCTGAAGGTAGTAGTATCTTTTAAAAATGTATATTTTCCCCCACTCAATGGTTCTTTATCTTTAAGCCTTTGCCATAAACAATAAAGGCTGATTGTCAGGGAAACTGACTGAAAGTACTGATATCTTTTTTTTGTTTCATGAAACAAATTTGATTGACTATATACCGTTTCAGTTGGCCGACCTAACAAATGTAAGATCCGAGTGCTTTCCAGAGATGATTCAGTAAGTGTTCCAGACAGATACATGTGTTTTAAATTTGATTAATTTGATGTTCTTCGAACATTGCAGGAATGGTGTTAGTTTTATTGTGCTATTCTCGTTCAAAAAGTCAATTGAGGATGGTCTTTCATGTTTATGTGAAAAGTCAGCAATATTCAGCGAATCTGAATATTTACATTCGAAACATTAAAATATTATTGAAAGCTGTCTTCCATGATGTTTTCTTGTGTAAAAGATGACCGCCTGGGCACGTTAGCAGCATGCTTGCATGCAATATGCCTGACTCATTTTCATGTCTTCTGACAGAATGGCAAATGCCTTCCCAGACATGCACATCTTGACGGTGTATCAAGCAAATGGAAATCTAGCCAGAAAGTACTCCACTTTACCATGTTAGCCGGGTCTGGACCGAAACAGCTTAGCTCAGCCGTTAGTTGAAGGCAAGTTTCCATCCTTATCCTTTTACAGTCATCTTTGTGCAGTTGGAACGAAACACGCTTTCATCCATCATTCACGGTCCTGCTTTCAACCTTTGAATGCGAGTGGCCAACTTATGGAAGAGTGCCTGAACGCCAAACTACGTGCACGCACATGAAAGAATCCATAAATCCTTAAACGCAAGACACACTGGACCAGAGTAGCTACCCAATATTTGTTAATGCTCCGGAAAACTTTCCAAAAGCAAAGCAAACGGTTCCCTTCGCTAAGTAGAATCCCAAACCCTCTCCACAGCAATTTTTTTTTCAACTGTGTTAAAATGTGTTGAGATGATGCTGTTGGATTAAAGGTGTTAAAAGCAGTGTTATTAAAACAGCCACTGTTAGCCCAGTGCCTCTGCCAAATCAGACCGCAAGCAAGCAAGCCAACTTCGCCAAGGTCGCCGAAATACGTCATGACTGCTGCATTCCTGATTCAAAATCAAGTCATTTCATCCCAAACGTACTCGAGCCCCTGTGTCCTCCATTAAATATTAATTGGAGAAAGTCACAGTGGGGAGGAAAGTAACACAATGGCTGGAAAACAGAGGTAAATGGGTTTAACACATGCAAGAACTGTATTCAATTAATATCCAGCTGATTTACAGGTAACTGCGTTTTCAGTTACTATCTACCCAAATTTGCCTGTAAACAAGTTAATATTCCATGTTGTAGATAAGTCAGTATTGTGAGCTGCTTCGTATGATGTATATGAAAGCAAAAATGCAAAGAGTTGTTATTCCAATACACCCAGGAGAAGGGATAATTAGGCCAATGCAGCTAAATACACAAATACATGCATGCGTTTACTCAGAGGCACACAAACACATACCACGCATGCCACGCACAGACACTCTCAGAGAAACGCACACACACACGCTCGCGCACACGAGTTCTGTTGATATACTTTCAATAAGCTCCCCTATGCCTATTGAGGTGTCACTATGTGACCACTATGGAAAATCTGCACCGATATCTCTTCCATGCTAGCACTTGTTTAATTCCTTTTCCCTGGATGGGGGGGGGAGGGGACAATCAAAATTAGAAACAATCACAAAATAGTGCAGCAACGCTCAGAAGCGATTAAAAATTAACAACACAATTCCCCAAACCACCCAACCCCACCCCCCTGAGCGAATGCCACCATTGTGTGTCCGCCTTCACATGAACTATATATAACCCAGAGAAAATCTCATAAGAGAATTATTGCCATAATTAACAGCGGGAAGGTATTATATCGGGGTGGGGGAGGGGGGGGAGGGGGGGGGCAGAGAAGCAAACGTCAGGAGCCTGTGGTGGAACACACACGTTAATCTTATAAGAGGGGTGAAAACAAATGTGTGATTTAGGGCAAGAAAAACTTTTGAGGTAAAATAGCATCTGTGTAAGCAAATGGGGTGGGGCGTAAGAAATGATGGTGGCAGGCTTGGCGGCGTAACGCTGTGAAACGCTGTGAAACGCTGTGAAACGCTGCCCAATTCCAGCCGGCCACTGTCCCGTTCACTGGAGACTTTTTCTAATGGGCAGAGTTGTTGTGGTGTAGCGCTGGGCAGACGTGCCGGTTCGCGGTCACTTGCGGACCTCGCGATCGGCTTTTACCGAGCTGCGTTTTGGCTGGGGCGGGCAGGCGGAGCGCGCCCCTGGAGAGTACCAACATCCAGCTGGGAAATAAACACACAAGCTCCGTGACCTTTCCTGCGCTGCCTCTGCACGATAGTCTCCGGCTCGGCACGAGAGCGCGGAATCGATACGCTCTCCGCGACGCGCTTATCCCCGAGGAGTTCAGGCCCGGATTCAATCGGGTTTTCAACAACACTGTCAACGGCTTCAACTTATTAATATATTCAGGGGGGAAATATATATTTTTTGCTGCTCTGAGAGTGCAGCTCGGAGGGTTAATTTTCGACGTTGTCGAAGTCGACGGACCGCGCCTGCGAACGCGTGCGTAAGTTTAATTTAATTGTGAGGCGACGCGAAGGACTGGATGTTGATTGAATCCGTTGGCAGTTCCAGCAGCAGTGGAGCATAATGAATTGGGAGCTGGGCTTGTAACCAGTAATGTAATGTAATGTAAAACCTGGGCCGTGATACATTATGCCGTGAGCTTGGCAGTTTTCGCTTTCGCCTACTGTACCAGCGCTGTTCGTCTGTAGCTTTCTACCCCCGAGATTTACGACGTGAAGCGCACGTCTCCATCCCGAAGTGACAGGACGCACATGAAGACATCCTCTGCCCCATCGCGTCCCTCCTCTCCCGTTCCCACGCGGAGCTGAGAGACAGACAGACAGACGTGTCGGCCGTCACTCCTCTCTCTGCCTCTGTTTATTCTGTCCGTCTGTGTCAGGCTGTCAGGCTGTCAGGCCTGTTGTGTTTATTGCGGCTGAAAGTAATTGGCTTTAACTGTTTCTTGGCCCTGGATGGCAGGGGATCGATTGAGGTAAAGGCTACCAGTGTAGCGCCCGTCTCTCTCTCTCTCTCTCTCTCTCTCTCTGCATGAGAGGATGGAGGGAGGAAGAAGAGAAACAATCGCTTCTCTTTATCGTTCCCCTCCGCTCTGTGTCAACACTCTTCTCCTCCCCCCAACCCAAATCTCCTGTTCCAGACTGTTTTTATAACGGAACGGACAGCACCGTTATGTCCTCAAAAAGAGATCATCAGACCCCACCCGACCCCTCCATTCTGCTTCCTCCCCCAGCCTGCGCTTCCAGCCCCTGTCTGGACAGTCCGGGCAGCGCAAACCCTGCCCATCTCCTGACACAGACCAGACGCTCACCTTTTCAGAGTGCACCATAGCTCCCCTGACCCCCTTTAGACATCCAGCGTGTGGAACACCTTGCCAAGTCATGTGATACTAGAGCAGAGACTCTTGGGAGTTGAAGTTCAGGCCTGGTGAAGTGTTGGGCCCACTCTTGACAGCAGGGCCCTTTTAAAACTCGCAGGCTTTCGTGGCTCCCTTTCAGCCGACAGACAAGTAAGGCCTCGAAAAGAAGCCAAGCGGTGAGTTAAATTAAGCCTTTAAGTGCCGAAACGCATAAAAACCAGCAGATACCGATGCCCCTGTGTGTGGACACCCCTGAGGAGACTGGAGGGGCTGAATGATTTGCTCTTGTGTTTACTCTCAAGACGCCAAAAAATGTCAGCAGTGATTAAATCAGTTTGGAGTAATCCATTAGGGCGGCTGGTCCTGAAGATCGTGTGACGTTAACCCTGGTTTGTTTCGGGCGCATACAGTAAACTGGCCAGGATCGTTCCTGTCGAGGCAGCCCCGATGTTGCTGCGGTAACAACAGCTCAATGCTTGGAGTGTGGCCTACACAGCCTACTTTAGATAATGTAAAATGTAGCAAATCACAAGGCGTGGCACATCGCTGGAATCTTAAACCAGCGACAAATGCGATCTTCGGTCCAGGCACGCATAGCCAGACCGCTCAGACACTCCACACACCTGACTGAATGAATTGCGATGCCAGTGGCGACGGTATGACTTCCTCCCAGATGTGCCCTGTGCATTCATGCTTAATTACCTGTTTTAACCCAATTCTTAGATTGAATTAATTCAATCTAGGAGTTCCCAGGAGTCCCCCTGTTTCATCTCACCCGTTTGCATTTTTCCCCGGTGTTTCTACCATTTCAAAGTTTAATTGCCTCTCTTAAAGACTATTTTTGTTCCTCTAACAGAGAGAGAAATTAATGAGTCAGTACGCGGGCGGAAAAAAAGATGCCTATCGATGTCTCTTACATCGTCGTGTGGTGTAGGTGGACTGTAAGAAAGAAGGGAAGATAAGAGAAGATGAATTAAGAAACTCCTGACGTGTCTTTTTATGAAAGAGATTAGTGAGTCCAGTTGTTTGCAGAGCGGGAAATAGCTTCGTCAGTTCTTTTTTTTTCTTTCTGTCTTTAAGCTTCTTTCTTTCAGAGAAGCGGGAACTGCAAGCACGTTATTGACAATCTTGCAGTTTTTTTATCATTTAAAAAAAAAGAGTAAAAACAGTGTTTTGATTCATGCTCAGTTTGCACCGGTCATCGTTTTAGGGCTGTTTAGATGAATGACTGTGCAGCATATCAATTGCGCAAGTCAGCTTAAATTTAATTTCTGGGGTGCGCTTCGGTTACGCTGCCGTTTGCTCGGGTGTAAATTCAGAAAGCACAAACTGCTCACTTATATTGCGGCTCAGTTTAGCTTAGTATACTGTAATTGCAATAAACAGAACAATTGGAACGGAGAGGAAGACATCTCTCTCGCTCTCGCTCTCCCTCCCTCTCTGCTGTCCCCGGCGCGCGCGGGGGTTTGGCTGCGCCTCTCGTCTGTTTTGGCCGCTTTTCCCGCGACCCTGAGCGCCCAACACCGCCGTGCGGACTGCTAAAGAGCTTCCTGCCAGTCCATCTGAGCCGCAGTTATTAAAGCCATAACTCAGGAGGAGAGGGAGACAGACGGAGAGAGAGGCGCAGGGGGCCGGGGAGAGAGAGGTGAACGCAGGAGGGAGAGAGAGGGAGATAGAGGAGAGAGCGCAGGGGGGAAAGGGAGAAATAGAGAGACAGCGGAGAGAGCGCAGGAGGAAAGAGAACGCGTGAGAAAGAAATGTTAATTCTTTCTTAGTTTTGTGTATTTGCCAGACAGCATCAGTGCGCTGTCAGAAGGTGAGCCCAGAGAGAAACCCGGAAACAGTCAGCGTCTGTCTCTGTCTTTAATGAAGCAATACACGCCAGCCAAACAAACACAATTTGGCAAGTTAATTCTGGTGATTCCTTTATCGCAATTTGAGTCACAGTTAATGACAAATGTTGATTTAATTCAGGCCAGAGAAAGAGAGAGAGAGATAGAGCGGCGCTTCTTCACTAAATGTAAGATGGTAAATGGTTGGCGTTTATATAGTGCCTTTATCCAAAGCGCTGTACAATTGATGCTTCTCATTCACCCATTCATACACACACAGCGATACCAATAAGCTTGTAAGGAGCATTTAGGGGTTAGGTGTCTTGCTCAGGGACACTTTAACACAGCCTGGGCGGGGGATCGAACCGGCAACCCTCCGACTGCAAAAACGTCTGCTCTTACTGCCTGAGCCAGGTCACCCCCGCAGATAGAACCTATGAAATACATACACTTAACTTCTTCCCCAAATTTGCAACACTATTTCCAAACTTCCCAAACCTACCCGAATCAGAAAAAATGGCATTTCTTCTGGGAGAAGGTACTGCCAAAGCTTGGCCACACACAGCCTGGCCACACACAGCCTGGGGGACAGTCGCAACACTTTATGACCATATTATTATAATATTTATTATTATAATGAATTTACACATAATTGTTATGCTAATATATCATGACATGTTTTGTCATGCATTGTACTTCATGTACACTCAATGAGCACTTTATTAGGTATTTTTTAGACTTATTTTTTTGACTAGTCTTCTGCTGTTGTTGCCTATCCACATAGAGGATGTCACCTTCCTGTCAGCCTCTCCTCTGCTCTCATTAACAAGGCGTTTCTGTCTATAGAACTGCTGCTCACTGGATCATCATTTTTTGAGATACTCAAACCACCCTGTCTGGCACCAACAAGCATTCCACGGTTAAAGTCACATAGGTCATATTTCTACTACATTTTGACATGTGGTCTGAACAACAGCCAAACCACTTGGCCATGTCTGCATGCTTTTATGAATTTAGTTTATGCATTTAGACCACATGATTGGCTGATTAAATTAGAGTCTACCTAATAAATTGCTCACTGTGCGTAGATTGTAATGTTTTTTTTTGTAAAGCTTTGGGAACACGAATATGAAAATATGTGAAAGCATTTTGAATTGATAGACCGAGTGAGTTAGAGACAGAGGGCGAATGATTGTGGTTAACCTGGGCAGGGGTGCCGAGGCGAAATGGAGGGAGGGAGTGAATCAAAGTGGTAACAGTCATCGGGGAGGAGCAGCAGAGGAGAGGAGGAAATGGAGGAAGGCATGAATTGATCTGTTTGTTTCTGTATTGATCATGATGTGCTTGATACCGGTTATAAAGGACTCTTATGTGTCGGGGAGAACTGCAGTAATTGGGCGCTCAGGGTGCAGTATGAAACAGAAAACAGGACGGCGCTGATCTAGTTCTCTTGCCTTCCGGCTCATAAGGGATAAAGGCTATGGTTATGAACAGGGTAGAGCTGATCCTAGATCAGTGCTTGCGATATATGAATACATATAACCCTCCCCTCTCACTCATGTCCTTTATCTTCATTGTGATGCTCAGAGTTGATCCACTTCAGCGAGATGATGAGGTTAACCTCAAGATGAACTTTCACTGTCTGTAATTTTTTAGAAATGAGAGACACATTAAGCCCCTTAGTACCATTTGAGCATCATTTGAATGCCAAGGCATACCTAAGCCATGTTATAGACCACGTGCAACCCTTTCTGGCCTCTACCCTTTTTCAAATGTTCCAGTGATCTGCTTCAGTGATCTGCTTCAGTTTACCCCAGTGATCTGCTTCAGTTTACCCCAGTGATCTGCTTCAGTTTACCCCAGTGATCTGCTTCAGTTTACCCCAGTGATCTGCTGCAGTTTACCCCAGTGATCAGCTTCAGTTTACTCCAGTGATCAGCTTCAGTTTACCCCAGTGATCAGCTTCAGTTTACTCCAGTGATCAGCTTCAGTTTACTCCAGTGATCAGCTTCAGTTTACTCCAGTGATCAACTTCAGTTTACTCCAGTGATCAGCTTCAGTTTACCCCAGTGATCAGCTTTAGTTTACCCCAGTGATCAGCTTCAGTTTACTCCAGTGATCAGCTTCAGTTTACTCCAGTGATCAGCTTCAGTTTACCCCAGTGATCTGCTTCAGTTTACTCCAGTGATCTGCTTCAGTTTACTCCAGTGATCTGCTTCAGTTTGCTCCAATGACCTGTACAGTCCCCAAAGCCGAAATGTCTGCAGGAACTGTGTGTTCTTATCGATTCGGCATAGACCAAAATCCCTCAGGAATCTTTCCAGCACCATATTGAAATCCTTGCTGTTTTTCAGACAAAACTGGGTCCTAGGGATTGATGTACCTAATAAAGTTGCCACTGAGTGTAAATGATGATAAAACTAAATCCTGTGAATTATGCAACCTACTGTAACATTTTTCGATATGATTAATCTTTTATATGGACTGATTGGGGAATATAATGATGTGTTTGGCACACTTTGATCTTTCCTGAATGTACATCTTTCAAACCCATGTAAAACTAATTCTCTTGTGTGCTCATTTAATGATTATTTCAAAACAAGAACATATTGTGCCAGAGCTGCATTTTCCACCTACCCATTTTTCTCAAATATAAGTTTTTTTTAAATTAAATATAATTATCTTCATAAAAAAAGACAAAAACTTTTGTGGTTTAGAGAAATGTGGCCAAAATACTTCTGTTAATGAGAAAACAGCTAGGACCATCGATCTTATACATTAAAATCTTTAGATAAATAATACTCATTTAGGGGACTGTGTCTGTGGTGATGAAGCAATACACTCCCTCTTAATCCACTATCCCATCATGCACCTCTGCTTCTCTGGGAGTGCGGTTCGTGATTCTAACTGTTAATACGGGGTTAACTCTTCTCTTGCGGAGCCTTCACCAGGAGACATCTTTGACAGCCCCAAACATGCACCAGTTATTCCCAAACCCCTAATTCTATGGGTGGCCAGTGCTCAGACATGATGCACCGTGGAGCCAGTTGGATGTAGAGCGCTAATTAGCATGCCAGATGCAGTGTTCTGACCAAGTCACAGGGATAACACCCCAGTGCCACGCCAGGCCCCTCGACCATCAACACATCATTCTAATGACTTTCTAATGACATTCCAATGACAAAGTCATTCTAATGACTTTCTAATGACTTTGCTGAGGATGAATGAAACCGTTCCATTGCCCGACCTTGAGAGCACCCCAACACAAGCAAGGCCGGCCTGGAACGTGCCGGAACGTGTCTCTCCTGTGCAGGCATGCCTGGCTGCTCCTGCAGACTCTGCTGCTTGCTTGCACTCACAGTTCTCAGCTTTGTTTTGTTTTTTTGCTTCTCCTGTCAAACTCCTCTGAGATTAGTTCCCTGTCCGTCACTTGTCTTCCACAGATTTTCCACAGAGCTTCTGTATTCAGCGCTATTATACGGTTGGTGTGCCACTAGAGGACTGTCAGTTTAGAATTTCTGGGGCGGAAAATGCCTGTACAGGCAAAAAAAAATTCTAGCTCTTCAAATCCCCAGTGTTCTGGCTCATTTCCCCTTCTTGGATTTCTATTTCCTGTGACATGATCTTTTACTTCCTGTCTGTTTCTTCATTCTCATCCGTACGCCAGGCTCCATGGGCACAATGATACCCAGCTCTGTGAGTCCTAGAAAGTCCAGCCAACGCAAAACATTCTCACAATGTTCTTGGAATATTTTGTGAAGGTTACAGTATAACATTGCCACTACATGGCAGCAACATTATGAAGCTGGGAGTGCCCTTGCCATTGAGGCAAAATTTGATGCATGTTTAGAAAATTCCTGGTGTAATAATGGGAGATAGTTTAGCAGTGATGAGTTCAGATATTGATAAAAATATATATATTAGACAAAGGGAACCTGAGTAGACAAAATATATATATTTTAAATGATTGTTTAATTGATTTAATGAAAAAAGTTATCAAACACCCAGATCACCCCTGTGAAAAAGTAATAAAAAAAATGTGTGTTTTGTGTTTAATCAGGTTCCCTTTTTCTAATATTACATTTTGTCTGAGGATCTGAAGCCATTCAGTGTGAAAAATACAAAATAATAAGGGACCAAATACTTTTTCATGGCACTGTATATGAATGAATGAATAAATGAATGCATAGACAAATAAATGCATGATAAATAAATAAAAAGAGCATGTAAAGCTTTTCATGGTTGAAGATTTCTTATTAAAAAAAAAAAAACAAACACTGAATTAGGCTCTGAATTTGGATAATAGCCAGTACAAACAAAAAAAACATCTCTTGGTTGAGCAACAAGTGACTATTATAAAGCCTCACCCGAGGTTTAATTTTGTTTAAACATTCCGCTATTCTATTTATTTTAGCCACAAGCAGGAATACATTTAGCATAAAAAAATTTAAATGCATATGTTGCGTTATTGTTTTTGTATTAAATTGAATCAAAACGGCGCAGAACCATTTCTGTTTTCATCAGCCAATTTGAACTGGGGTGTACACATCAACCGGGGAATCTGTGCCACATTCTCCTCTTTGAGTGCAGTCAGAGGAACGCATAGGGTGGGATGGGGTCCCACACAGTCCCACTGCAGGGCCGGACAGAACCAGAGCGCTAATGCACAGTGCGACACTGAGAGAGCCCTTTCCCTGGACGTTGCTGCAGTTTGCACAGAGCGCTAATGCACAGTGCGACACTGAGAGAGCCCTTTCCCTGGACGTTGCTGCAGTTTGCACAGAGCGCTAATGCACAGTGCGAGACTGAGAGAGCCCTTTCCCTGGACGTTGCTGCAGTTTGCACAGAGCGCTAATGCACAGTGCGAGACTGAGAGAGCCCTTTCCCCGGACGTTGCTGCAGTTTGCACAGAGCGCTAATGCACAGTGCGAGACTGAGAGAGCCCTTTCCCCGGACGTTGCTGCAGTTTGCACAGATCGCTAATGCACAGTGCGAGACTGAGAGCCCTTTCCCCGGACGTTGCTGCAGTTTGCACAGAGCGCTAATGCACAGTGCGAGACTGAGAGAGCACTTTCCCCGGATGTTGCTGCAGTTTGCACAGAGCGCTGCTGGGGAATAGGCGCGTGCAATGCTCCGCGGCGCGGCTACGCTACGTGATCGTTTGTGTGGGATGCCGCGGCACGGTGAGGGTGTCCAGCTCTCTGCAGCGTGAGGACTCCTTTTTCCCTTCCTCCCCCCCGCTATAGGAACCAGACCCCAGCCCAGGGTGCTACACCTGCCTGTGCGAGGCATAGCTGCACTCCTCCGCAGTCCCATGATGCCGTGCATCTCGGGAGCCTGCTTTGGTCTTTTTCCCTGACAGCGCACTTCCTCTCGGCAGAGCCGGTGGTCAGATCTCGCCCAGCTGTCCGGGGGACTCGTCCCTCTGAGCTCAGGGAGGACACGCCCTCTGTCTCCTCAAAGTTTCGCCCTGAGTCTGCTTTTCATGCACACTGCTCAGAGTAAAGGTTGACTTGCTTTAATCTGCCTGTCCTGTTTCTCCTCTCATTCACTGCTCCAAGAGCGACTGCAGACCACTGGACAGGCCCAGAGAGGGCGTTCTGGGTACGCGTCGCTCTCTCAGTCAGGTTACGCTTGGCTCACTCAGTCAAGTTATGCTTGGCTCAGTCAGGTTATGCTTGGCTCACTCAGTCAGGTTACGCTTGGCTCACTCAGTCAGGTTATGCTTAGCTCACTCAGTCAGGTTACGCTTGGCTCAGTCAGATTATGCTTGGCTCACTCAGTCAGGTTACGCTTGGCTCACTCAGTAAGGTTATGCTTAGCTCACTCAGTCAGGTTATGCTTGGCTCACTCAGTCAGGTTACGCTTGGCTCGCTCAGTCAGGTTATGCTTGGCTCACTCAGTCAGGTTACGCTTGGCTCAGTCAGTCAGGTTATGCTTGGCTCAGTCAGTCAAGTTACGCTTGGCTCGCTCAGTCAGGTTATGCTTGGCTCAGTCAGTCAGGTTACGCTTGGCTTGCTCAGTCAGGTTATGCTTGGCTCAGTCAGGTTACGCTTGACTCACTCAGTCAGGTTACGCTTGGCTCAGTCAGTCAGGTTATGCTTGGCTCAGTCAGTCAGGTTACACTTGGCTCGCTCAGTCAGGTTATGCTTAGCTCAGTCAGTCAAGTTACGCTTGGCTCAGTCAGATTATGCTTGGCTCACTCAGTCAGGTTACGCTTGGCTCACTCAGTAAGGTTATGCTTGGCTCAGTCAGGTTACACTTGGCTCGCTCAGTCAGGTTATGCTTGGCTCAGTCAGTCAGGTTACGCTTGGCTCGCTCAGTCAGGTTACGCTTGGCTCAGTCAGTCAGGTTATGCTTGGCTCAGTCAGTCAGGTTACACTTGGCTCGCTCAGTCAGGTTATGCTTGGCTCAGTCAGTCAGGTTACGCTTGGCTCGCTCAGTCAGGTTACGCTTGGCTCAGTCAGATTATGCTTGGCTCACTCAGTCAGGTTACGCTTGGCTCAGTCAGTTAGGTTATGCTTGGCTCATTCAGGTTACGCTTGGCTCAGTCAGTTAGGTTATGCTTGGCTCAGTCAGGTTATGCTTGGCTCAGTCAGTTAGGTTATGCTTGGCTCAGTCAGGTTATGCTTGGCTCGCTCAGTCAGGCTACGCTTGGCTCACTCAGTCAGGGTACGCTTGGCTCACTAAGTCAGGGTACGCTTGGCTCAGTCAGGTTATGCTTGGCTCAGTCAGGTTATGCTTGGCTCGCTCAGTCAGGTTATGCTTGGCTCGCTCAGTCAGGTTATGCTTGGCTCGCTCAGTCAGGTTATGCTTAGCTCACTCAGTCAGGTTACGCTTGGCTCAGTCAGGTTACGCTTGGCTCACTCAGTCAGGTTGCTATGCGGCGATTGTGTTAAGCCAATCTTAAGCCAACTTCAAATTTGATAATTTCCTTCACACTGCAAAAAAACTAAATGTCCATCTCAAGTATTTTACACTTATATTTATACTTCAAAACTTATTCCAATGTCTTTTTTGATAAATAGGACAAAATACTGTTTGACTCATTTCAAGATTTGTCATTCCATCCATCCATCCGTTATCTTAACCCGCTTATCCTGAACAGGGTCGCAGGGGGGCTGGAGCCTATCCAGCATACATTGGGCGAAAGGCAGGAATACACCCTGGACAGGTCGTCAGTCCATCGCAAGGCACACACACCATTCACACCTATGGGCAATTTAGACTCTTCAATCAGCCTAACCTGCATGTCTTTGGACTGTGGGAGGAAACCCACGCAGACACGGGGAGAACATGCAAACTCCGCACAGAGAGGCCCCGGCCGACAGGGATTCAAACCCAGGACCTCCTTGCTGTGAGGCGGCAGTGCTACCCACTGCACCATCCGTGCCGCCAGATTTGTCATTGGAACAAGAAAATGTAACTTTTAACTTTCAAGCATTACAATACATTACATTATTGGTAGATGCTCTTATCCAGAGTGACATACAGTTGATTAGACGGAGCAGGAGACAATCCTGCCCTGGAGCAATGCAGTGTTAAGGGCCTTGCTCAAGGGCCCAACAGCTGTGCAGATCTTATTGTGGTGATTAGAACCACAAATCTTGCGTGTCCCAGTCATTTACCTTAACCACTACGCTACAGACCGCCCCACGAGCAAACAGTAACTTAGAAGTTAACATTTTCTACTTTCTACAAAAATAACATCTTAGGTCTCATTACAAGACAGACTGTTTTTGCAGTGCACTAAGACATGTAATGCATACATCTTATTGAATGTGTGGCATTTCATAAACTGATAAAAGAGCCTGAAAGGTCATCCTTGCTCCAAACGCACACTGATTCACACAATGCCGACTTCCTCAGACAGACCCGCTGCATTAGGGTGTGCTTTTCATAGCTCACGACAAATGCAGCCTAAACGGATGAGATTTTCTCATTTTCTCATTCTGCCAAATCTAGCCGTTTGTCTAATTATCAGGGCAAACAGTGGCCTGATTGTACACGTGTCAGGTTGACGAAGGGCAGAGGCTTGCGTAATGGGACCGTCTCAATTTCTTTCACGGTGACTCGTCATCCTCACTGGGACACGCCTAGCTGAATATTACCAGTCTAGGCAAATCTGTCCTGCATTCCAGAGGTCAAGATCATTCTCACATCAGTCAATTCAGGACTACGGTTGAAATTCAATTCATGATGTATCCATGAATTGTAAAAATGAATTGAAATGTCCACAATGTTATTTAAGTCCCTTGAGGAGTAGGTTTTTTTTTTTCATAATTCAAAATCAGTGTTCTAGAACTCTATTGCATTCAATTACCAGTAGTGGTTGTTACAACAGCATTAGAATGTTCAATTAAGAACATAATAATAACATATTTGTGATCTTACACCTTAAAGAGTAATGGCACTTGCTGTTTCAGCCTGGCTCTGCCTTCAACTCAATTTTGAAAAAAATATGTTCAGGGGTGGGTAGAGTAGGTCCATATCATTTGCATATCGTTTTCTGTAACTAATCAAGCCAAAATTGTATAATTTCATAAATGTTGAAATAATGGCATGGATTCAAATGTTTCACAATAAAGTAGGCACACAAACACGTTTACAGCAAAAAATGTTTGATCTAGGGTGTAATTACCCTTTCAGTGGTTAAGCATTTTTCAATTATTAACTGATTCTCGGTGAATTTTCAGCACTTGCCAGTTGGTCATCAGCCTTGGCTGGGTACAACGTACATATGCAGTCCTGGTTAGCGATTGGCAAAGACCTCCTAACCAATCAGAGAGCCTTTCTGCAGTTTCTCATTTGGGTGAAGGCAATGGCAGGCCTGTCTCCATTCGTTATGCAAATATAATGAGAAGCTGACCTAAGTCCTCTGCAGGACTTACCGCCCGCATATGGTCCAGCTCGTAGTTTAAATTACACCCTTATTACATAAATTGAACCTTGTTTTACGCCGGGCGCTGAAATTTGTTCCAGGTTATTCCTGCCTGGAAAGACCGCGTACCAGTGCCACTTCGCCCTTCCGTTCTGTGGCGGATATCTGTGTATCTGTGATGCGTGGACGTAATATTGACCTTTGACCTGCCTCAGTTTTGGGGAGTGCTGAAACCATAGATGGTTTGGTCTGTCGAGTGTGCTCTGGGTCATCTCTGGGTCATCTCTAGGTCATGCTGTTATGAGTCCCATAGAAGCATTCTCTTCTGGCAGTCCATTAGCTCAGGGAATAAACCTCCTTTTGTCCATAATTCTGAACAGTATGGTGCTAATGTTACGGTGTTGTTCTTCAGGACCTGTGTGTTCATAATGTTACTTTGTGTCTGTGCTGGCGCTCAGTGTGTAGGTCTGTGTTGTAGCTCTGCTTCGGTAGCTGAGAGTTTTAGTGACTATGATGACTCATCTGGGCGGATTTTGATATTCACTTCTTTTTCCCATAAAACTGAATGAGAGGCTTGTTGCCCTTTTCCGGCTCATGAACATGTGGACCAATCATATTAAGCCGTGTGCCCACAGCACGCACTGCCCTTTACAACCCCCCGCGCACCGTCTCTCAATTAGCCCCCACCATCCCAGAGTGGGCATTTACACCCCTGACGGCATAGTTAGCCAAAGGTCAGGATAAAAATAATAATAATGATAATAATTCTTTAAGAGTCCCTCTAAAAAACACCAATACGAGCAAAAATGCACACTCCTGCAGGCGCAAACCAACGGAGAACCACTGCTCCAATTTCCACCTGTGTCTCCAGGACATGCTCACTTCTCTCTCTCTCTCTCTCTCTTTCTCCTCCTCTCTCTCAATTCTTCATTCAGCTGAATCCCAATTTTTGTTCTCTTCTGTTCTTTCTTGCTCCTTCCACTATTGTCTTTCTCAATCTTGCAGTCTGCTTTTTTTCCCTCCACTCTCTCCCTCTTCCTTTTCTTCTCCCTCTTCTTCTCTCTTCTTCTCTCTCTCTCTCACTCTCTCTCTCTGTTCCTCCCTCTCTCTCACTTTCCCCCATGTTCTCTCCCCTGGGTGGCAGTCCAGCATGAGGAGTTGGGTTTTAATGCTATCTGCTATCTCCCTTTCATCGCACAGTAACACAGGCTGCTGTGACCTGCGTGAATAATCTTAAACAGCTCTCCTTCACCCACAGAGGGGCCAGAGAAGTACGACCTGGAGAAAGAGAGAGAGAGAGAGAGAGGAAAGAGAGGAGAGAGAGAGAGAGAGCGAGAGAGAGAGAAAGAGAGAGGGCTCTTTAATGTCGAGTGAGGTGCTGTTTCGTAAGTGCCCATGAAACCATTTCCTCAAATTGCCGTGAAAGAGCCGCCCGCCCCTCCCCGGTGAGTTACCCGGGTCGCCGTGGTAACCGTTCCGTCCGTGAGATCCGTCCGGACAGGCGCTTTAATTTGGCGGCGTTCGGCGAGCGGGAGATCAGCGCGGTAAGCCTCCGCTACGCTACGCTACTTCAAAAGCAGCGTCCGGGGGCCGGCCCAATCCCGTTACAGGAGCCGCGTCCGGCCCAATCCCGTTACAGGAGCAGCGTCCGGCCCAATCCCGTTACAGGAGCCGCGTCCGGCCCAATCCCGTTACAGGAGCAGCGTCCGGCCCAATCCCGTTACAGGAGCAGCGTCCGGGGGCCGGCCCAATCCCGTTACAGGAGCAGCGTCCGGCCCAATCCTGTTACAGGAGCAGCGTCCGGCCCAATCCCGTTACAGGAGCTGCGTCCGGCCCAATCCCGTTACAGGAGCTGCGTCCGGCCCAATCCCGTTACAGGAGCAGCGTCCGGCCCAATCCCGTTACAGGAGCCGCGTCCGGCCCAATCCCGTTACAGGAGCAGCGTCCGGCCCAATCCTGTTACAGGAGCCGCGTCTGGGGGCCGGCCCAATCCCGTTACAGGAGCAGCGTCCGGCCCAATCCCGTTACAGGAGCAGCGTCTGGGGGCCGGCCCAATCCCGTTACAGGAGCAGCGTCCGGCCCAATCCCGTTACAGGAGCCGCGTCCGGCCCAATCCCGTTACAGGAGCCGGGAGCTCAGAGCACGGCTCGCTCCGGTCCTGTCGCTCCCCGACCGAGTCCGACCACTCACCCCTCAGGACTGACGCAGTGAAGCGCCCCTCTCTGCCCTACACCTCCCACACTCGCTGCTCAGGGAGTGGAGAGAGGATCAACCAGCAACAACTCGCCACGTTTAAGACTAGCAATGTGTTTGTTCCTGCTGTTGGAAAGTTTGTTAATATTATCCATGGACTCACGGTTCTCTTAGAACTGAGGTTCTATAAAAGTTTATCACTGTATCATGGTTGCGGTTAGGGTTGGGGTTACAGTTGGGGTTGGGTTAGTTAACAGTCTTTCTTTCCCCCTATCAGGGCCCCTTGGGAAAGAAAAGTACTGTTGTACCGGAGCTTTTAAGTGGGAAGAATTTGGTTTGGTCCCTCTTCTGTTGGATGTTTATGTGCATTTGTTCAGTTTTCTTGGGAATAAAGTATTACGTTTTCGGATCCTGTTTCTTCGTAACCTGTTTTATCTCTCCTCTGGTGTCATTAGTTTGAAGGCCCAATATTTCTAGTTCCTCAAGTCCACTGTCAATATGATGAATAGGATGACTTCCTGTACTATTTTATTGTTTTTTTTATTATGTTTATGAATGTGTGTCTTTTATGAATCAGAAAATCTTATGTATATTCCACAATTTTGTAGGATTTGCTGTTGCAGTCTGAGACAATGGGTCTCCCTGCTGGAACATCATATAGTTTGCATGCTTGGGCTAGGCACTCCCCTCCCCCATTTTATATTTGTTTTTGTCAAATAATTTCAGATATAAATTCATATTCTATAATGTCAAAGGGCCTTGACTCCTTTAGGTAGAGCTGGCACAGGTAATGAGAGTGTTCTGCGGGAAACCGGCACAGTCTAGCCCTTTTCAAAACTCTGAGGAGTAGTCATGAAAGTTTCTCTCCCTATTATTACCTGGTATAAATGTTTTAGGCACTGCTGCATGTTTCATGCAGATGAATATTGGATGGGACGGGTGTGACAGGGATGGGGACCTTGGCTGGCGGCAGAAAATGTTTGGGCGACTTTGCTGCCTCATCGCTGACCTCTGACCCCCCCCCTCTATCTATAACCCTCTCTCTGCTTTCCCCCTGTCTGAATAATGTGAAAAGCATCCGCTTCTCTTTAAAAATATGAGTCACCCAACACTTGCAGAAAACTATAGATTCATATTAAGATTTAATGTAATTATATATGAAGGTGTGAGACCGCAGACATGTATTTACAGTGTGTACTGCACCTGCTCACATACTCACGTGTATCTACAGTATGTATTTACAGTATGGTCCAAGAAATTTTTGTATTATTATCATACATTTCTCTTCTTTTTTTGAACAAAGGGCTCATCTGGATGTGCCATGTCGGATTCAACAAACGCTCCAAACTTCCGACAACTGTCCTAAGTGAAGGTATCTATTATTATACAGTATGTATGGTACTGTATGTGGATAGATGGCCAATGGGATTCACAAGAACAAGGCCCGACTGATACTTGATTGGGTAGGCTGCAGTTCCTTCTTTTCTGGGAAAACATAATAATACGTTGGACCTAAACTTTGTCTTTTTTTCTGTCAAACAATCCACTGAAATATATTTCTGAAAACTTTCGATGAAATAAGCAATGCTGTTGCTGAATCTTGATTCATATTTGATCTGCATCGCCGAGTTTGAAAGCTTGATCCGACTGTTCAACCGTTTGGTGTGCCAGGCAAGCTGAGCTCACATGCACTGCAAGGCTCTTGTTTACATGACTCCTAAATGTTGTTCCTTCCTAAGGAATATTCTAAGTCAGAGAACTTTACTTGAAATACTTTGCCAACATTTGGCATCTGTTCTATGCCTACAGTGTATATAGAAAAA
The DNA here is from genome assembly GCF_963514075.1 of Conger conger. NCBI lineage: Eukaryota > Metazoa > Chordata > Actinopteri > Anguilliformes > Congridae > Conger > Conger conger. Next base: position 17,692,055 of record NC_083771.1, read on the forward strand.
GAAAGAAAGTGTAGCTATGCGAGGGAATGAGAGTACGAATGAGAAAGGGATCAGCAGAGAGAGATAGAGGGAGTTAGAGGAGGAGAGACATGGTCTGAGAGCTTGATCGGGGGAGAAGAGGAAGTGGAGAGCAAAAGAAGGTGTGACAATCGGTCCCTCCGCACCGCCCATCTCTTCCTCTCTTATCCTGGCTTTATCCCTCCATCCCTCCCTCCTGGTTTGGGGGCTTAAGACGGCCTCGTGTTTACACTCCCTAAGCCGGGAGTGAGGGAGGGAATAGCCCCCCCCCCCGAAAAGAGTGATGAAAACAGATGCCTCGCTGTAATTCTCCCAGATCCCTCGTTCTTCCTGCCAATTCCCAATTCCAAGCTTCCTTCCTCCTGCCAATGCCTCCATTCCAGGCTCCTGGGATATATTCAGCTACTTTTCCCTCCCTGTGTGTGTGTGTGTGTGTGTGTGTGTCTGTGTGTCTGTTTGTGTGTGTGAGACAGTCTCATGCCTCTCTTTCTTAATTGCCGTTATTTTTGGCCATCTTTAATTAGCTCACGCTATCTGGCTATCGGAGGCACAAAGAGCACAGCCACCTGTCCAAGGTCAGTGCGGCTCCGGCCCAGACCTTCACAAACAACCTGCGTGTGTGTTTATCATTCACGGCAAGCAGGGGTTCGCGTGAAGAAAATAATATAAGGGCCATCTGCTACATTCGGTCACGCCCCAGCCAGCTACAAAACAAAATCTGGACAGGCTTTCTGTTAGCTTTCTGTGAGAGACACTCCTCGGGCTTTCTCTCTTTTACAGCACAGCATCTGATCTGGGATCAGCATGCGTTTCCCTAAGCTCAAGCCCAGGCACTGTCTGTAAAAAGCAAAACTGATGTTGGATCAGGTCTTGGCAGCTCATAGACAGCACTGAAGGACAGGCACTGAAAATATTCTCTGGAGGCCAGTCAAAAAGAAAAGACATAATGCAAGTGTCTTTGATAACACAAACATGTTGCAGTGTAAATATTTTTTAAAATATGATTGTATTACGATTGAATGTACAATAGAAGGCCCAGTGCTAGATTTAGGGCAGATACTCCAGTCCCCTACAGGGGACAGTAAGATTTGACGGGTCTTAGGAGGATAAAAAGAGCTCTCAGCTGTATCTGAGCTTAACTGGCTGAATTTGCAGATGCAAAAGTGGTACAAAAAAGAATACAAGCTTTGAAGAAATAATAGAAAGGAAACAACTTTTCATATATTCTGATTTGACAAAACTGCTCTGGTTGTCCTGCCAAAAAAGCATCATTGAATTCGACTGAATCGCATCATGTATTAAACAACCACTGAAACTGCAATTCATCAGTTTAGATGGCAGATACAAGGGGAAGGTAAGATAACATTAATATGCTGTGGAGGGGGCACTCTGATCTCTGCAGACACAAATAACGCTAAACCTGCGGTAATGTAACAAAGGCAAAGTTTTTGTTTTTTTCAGTCGCTGCTAGCTAATGTTACTACTAAGTTAGTTCAGCTAATAGATGGTGTCAGTCAAGTGACAAATGAAATGAAAAGCACAGTCTCTCATGCTGAATGCCAGTTGCCGAGTGTGATGATGATTAACACAAGGCATTTGGACTGTTGTCTCCAGCTGGCTGTTACTGTGTATGCTGCTATGTTGATGCTGCTGGTCTTTCCTTACAGGAATGGAAATGAAAGCTGTTGTCTTTTACTTTGGAAAAAGAAAAAAATATTTGTATTGTATGTGGATCTTTGAAGGGTATGAGATTATAACTAGCTGTTTACAAGGTAGCTAGCATTAATGTTATCTATTGACATAGGTAAGGTTAAGAACTAAGTGGCCTTGTCATAACATGCTTGTTAATAACATGGGTCTGATATGACATTGCTGAACGTCCCGCTTGTAAATGGTAAATGGTTGGCATTTATATAGCGCCTTTATCAAAAGTGCTGTACAATTGATGCTTCTCATTCACCCATTCATACACACACTCACACACCAATGGCAATTGGCTGCCATCCAAGGCGCCAGCTCGTCAGGAGTATTTGGGGGTTAGGTGTTTTGCTCAGGGACACTTCGGCCCCCCCAAAAAAAACCTGCTTGTAGTTTAGCAGTGATTGGTTAGTTTGTTGAGTGATGGTACTGGGAATATTACAGACTGGGAAGTATTTTATGCTGCACCGTCTCCTCACACAAGTCTGGAAATCCTTCCAGGTTTTTCGAAAGCACTCTAGTTGTGTACCCGAATCACACAAACGTGTAGGCAGCTTAAGGATTCATGCTTTGCTTGATAAATATGCCGTTAGGCTTTGAATAATGTTTTGAGGATCATCTGGGAATAATTCAGAGTGTTTTGTTCTGTCGGTGATTGATCAACATTTCTGTTGCTCATATTTATTCATCCCTTGGCTGAGAATATGATTTTGCGTAATTATTGATCCTTCATCAACTTCAAACAGCCTGCTCTGTTTCACTTGTCTCTTTCCTCAAGGTAAAATGCGCCAGGCTCCCAGCTTGTTTTTGTTAATTATAGGAATACTTTTGCATGACTTGAAGAAAATATCCTTTAAAAAAAACCTTCAAAAGAGATTATTGGCCTCTACTTTTCTCCGACTATAAAGCATACTTTGATATCTCCTGGAGTGGGATATTAGATTTTTGCCAAGGGAATATTGACTCGCCTCCAGAACCGCTCAACAGAAAGGTCCTTGCGAGGATTCAGTTTCAAAGATGAGTTAGCCACCCATTTCCCAGAATCCTCTGAAGGCCATGCAATAAACCTGAAGGGCACCAGGAAGGGAAATGGGTTTGGGATGTTCCGTTACAGGTAGATTTAGTTCAGAGGGACACTGCCTGCCAGGGGAATAAGCTATGCCAGCTAAGAAACACACAGCCAGCTCGCTAACTATTTTGTGTAGTAAAACCAGGGGGATATTTCACAAAGTAGGATTATGGAGCTGTATAACGGCACTGAGTAAAACCTGGAACAGGCCCCAGATTATTGCGGAATCAGATTTATTTGCAAATAAGTATGCACATGCAAGGAATTTGCCGGGAAAGCTCTCCAAGTTGGAGCAGCATTTGCAATCAAATACCACCGGCTTCCATTTTATAAGCAATGAGCATTTTTTTAAAGGCTGCCACACAGAATTGTTGGATACGGTACCCGGTAAAGGGTAAAATTTGTATTGCTTCTGCGTGCTTTGGAAGTCCAGATGGGCGAGCAGCGTTGTGCAGATTTGCGCAGCTCGTGGTTGAAGCCCCGCCAGGGAGAGCAGGACATGTGGAGAGTCTGGGCACACACTCACTCTTTATGTGAGGCCCATGTCTCGCTGCGGAGGCCAGGGTCTTTTGGCACAGCTGACCAGCTGTTTGGAACCTCGTTGGTTCTGGGCGAAAGCAGAGTTTTAGCTGGGAAATGCACACACACATATGCACACATTTATACACACACTCTCATACACTCACACACACACACACATACAATTTATACACTGTCATGCACTCTCACTCACACGTTTATACACACTGTCATGCACTCTCACTCACACATTTATACACACTGTCATGCACTCTCACTCACACATTTATACACACTGTCATGCACTCTCACTCACACACATTTATACACACTGTCATGCACTCTCACTCACACATTTATACACACTGTCATGCACTCTCACACACACATTTATACACACTGTCATGCACTCTCACTCACACACATTTATACACACACTGTCATGCACTCTCACACACACACACACATTTATACACACTGACATGCACTCTCACACACACACATTTATACACACTGTCATGCACTCTCACACACACATTTATACACACTGTCATGCACTCTCACTCACACATTTATACACACTGTCATGCACTCTCACACACACACATTTATACACACTGTCATGCACTCTCACACACACACATTTATACACACTGTCATGCACTCTCACTCACACGTTTATACACACTGTCATGCACTCTCACACACACACATTTATACACACTGTCATGCACTCTCACACACACACATTTATACACAAGCTCACATTGTTAAAGCTGGGAAACTGGCAGGGGATGTGACTGCACTCTGTTTAGCACATTGCTCAGTGACCGCTGTGCCCACAGGGAGGGGTGGTTGGGGGGTCGGGTAGTCGATCGGGGGGGGGGGGTGTGTGTGGTTGGCAGGTACACAGGGCCCCCTCCCACACGTCCTCAGTGAGCGGACGAACACTGTGATTTTGGGGGTTTTTACCGCTGTGAATGACAAGGTGAAAGCCTAAACAAAGCACTTAATTCACTGGGATTTACTGACTGCAGTGCTGATGCATGCCAGAGAAAGCACAAGTGCAGCCACTCCTTTATTTCACTCTTTCTCTCCCTCACTCTCTCGCCTCGTCATCTCCCTTTCTCCCTCTCGCTCTCCTCTCTCTATTATCACTATTCTCCCTCTCTCTATTCTTTCTCTGCTGTCTCTATTCTTTCTTTTTCCTTCTCCCTCTCTCTATTCTTTCTCTCTCTCTCTCTCTCTCTCTCTCTCTCTCTCTCTCTCTCTCTCTCTCTCTCTCTCTCTCTCTCTCTCTCCTTTCTCTCTCTTTATCTGGTGCGTCTCTGTTCATTGTTGTCTTTATCCCCGGTCCCCTGGGACCAGGACTCAGATGGAGGTGAGACACAGGAACGTGCTGGTCTGCTCTGTGCCTGAATCTCTGCTCCGTGCCTGAATCTCTGCTCTGTGCCTGAATCTCTGCTCTGTGCCTGAATCTCTGCTCTGTGCCTGAATCTCTGCTCCGTGCCTGAATCTCTGCTCTGTGCCTGAATCTCTGCTCCATGCCTGAATCTCTGTTATGATGCCAGAAACAGTGCTGCCCAACACAGAGTGTCAGCATCCAGCCCCAGCCTGCGGCTTTGTCCTATAAACATGCTGCACCTTTCTGCAATCTCCCCCCCTCTCTTCATCCCTCCCCCTTCTCCTGTCTGTCCTCAAATGCACAGTCAAATTTAACATGTTTCATTCACAGGGAATATGTACAGTAATAAACCTAAACCTATCAAACATATTCTGTAAATGCGAGTAAAACTAATATAAAAACAAAACAATCAACCGATATTACAGTCAAAACCAATGCTACGACTACTGCTGCTAATAATAATCATACAAAATAAATTATAATAATGTATATGTGGCATGTGAATGATCAATCGATGTTCAGTTTTGTTTGACCTTCTCCTGGTATAATTTGCAGTTATTTTTCCTGAAATCTCAAGAAAAATAATGCTTTTATAATAAAAAAAAAAAACATATGGAAATGTAGTTTGTAAAACCATATCTCTCACTCTCTCTCTCTCCCTCCCCCTCCCTGTCTTGTTCTCTGTCCTCACCCTGGAAGTGTTAGCGCTCTGCTAAAGAGCTCGGCCCTCCTGCTCCGCTCTCTCCCCTGCCATGCCCACCCTTCCCTCCCCCCTCACGCTGGCCTCCTGTACCTCACATAATCCTGCTCTCTCCCCTGCCACGCCCACCCTTCCCTCCCCCCGCACGCTGGCCTCCTGTACCTCACATAATCCTGCTCTCTCCCCTGCCACGCCCACCCTTCCCTCCCCCCTCACGCTGGCCTCCTGTACCTCACATAATCCTGCTCTCTCCCCTGCCACGCCCACCCTTCCCTCCCCCCGCACGCTGGCCTCCTGTACCTCACATAATCCTGCTCTCTCCCCTGCCACGCCCACCCTTCCCTCCCCCCTCACGCTGGCCTCCTGTACCTCACATAATCCTGCTCTCTCCCCTGCCACGCCCACCCTTCCCTCCCCCCGCACGCTGGCCTCCTGTACCTCACATAATCCTGCTCTCTCCCCTGCCACGCCCACCCTTCCCTCCCCCCGCACGCTGGCCTCCTGTACCTCACATAATCCTGAGAGCCGCTCCGTCACCTCACTGGAAACTGTCAAATCCCCTTCCTCGATCGATTCAAAACCTTTCTGAGCCTGAGTGTGCGTGCATGTCTGTATATATGTGTGTGTGCGCGCATGTGAATGTGCATTCAAATACTTTTCTACGCTTTACTGAGGTTGTCTGGTATATTTGAGCCTATGGAATCCTCTCAAAAAGTGCAAACCCTGCCTTCTGGTCCTCTTGGTTGGCTCAATTGCATCAGGCAAGATCAGTCGAGCACAGAGTAATATTTGAATCCCAAACAATTGCACATTTGACCCAGGTCTGGTGTGTATATTACATTATTACATTACATTACGTGGCATTTAGCAGACGCACTTATCCAGAGCGACGTACAACAAAGTGCAAAGCATAAGTATGTATCAGCATGTATAACTGTGTGTGTATGCATGTGTATAAGTGTTTATATATGTGTGTATGTGTGTGTATTACAGTTTTTTACAATCACTTGGACACTAATTTCATTTTTCAAAACGAGAGACGCAAAACTCAAAATGGATAATCAAAATGCACATGTTTCTAAACTCTAAACACTTTTTTCAATTGCTTGGATACAATGTACATAAACTAAGAAACATTTGTTCGCTGGACCAAATCACTTGTTCACAATGACGCAACTTAATGTTCAAAGTATTAGCATTTCAAAATTAAATACACACATTACATTTGAAAATACTGTGTTACAACGCATCTAACTACCAATGTATCCCACTACTCAAAATGATAAGTAACTGCAACATTACTCCTAAAGCATAGTTTTATGGAAACTGAATACTTGTTACAACATTCCATGTTTAGACCATGAATGTTTTAGGATACATAAATCAATTGACATCAATTACTTGGGAACAGGATCATTTTTACCACATTATGACTGAATGTAAGATTTCCTCACTATCCTTTTTCACAGCACAGCGGTTTTCAACCTTTTTTGACACGCATGTTTGAGCTGGTGCTGAAATAGCTAATGATTGATTTTACACAGTGCTGAGAGCAGGAGAAAGGATGTGTGTCCACCTGCAACAACATAGCGACAAATGGAGCAGAAAGATGATCCATGTTGGAATAGAGTCAATCAGTGAGAGGAGGAGGAAGAGGAGGTGGAGGAGGTCAATGGAATGGCAGACGACAGGCACTCATCTTAGAGGTGGGGGGGGGGGGGGGGGGGGGGGGGGGGGGTTACGTGGTAGAGGACAGCGTTTTTCACTGCAGTTGAGGATTTCTTTCCCACTCTGTATCTATAATTTTGTTACGATTTTTTACGATTGCTAACAATTCACTTTTTCAAAACTCTTCATACAACTCTCTGCACCAGCAAGCAGCTTTGCACAAGAGTTAATTTCATTCACAAAATGGTTCAAAACTGCTAAACCACTGCAAACATGTCTCAAAGGAAAAGCACCAGCACTAGATTTATTTTGTCAATCATAGAACAGTGATCTAAAAAACACTAACAACCAGTGGCATTACAGTACATGCACTATTTTCTGTCAGTGATTTGCAAATTGGACTGTAGAAATGTATAGATTCAGCCTGATATTTTGTAAAAGCAATTTAAAAATTATTCAGTTTGGTCCACATACAGTGCTCTTGTGCTAACTGTGTGAGAAGTTCTAAAAAAGTAAACTCTGTCTCAAAAAATGCTTGCTTGCAATTGTAAACAAAAACTGAAACAAACAGTGATTCCACTCTCTTCTACCATTTCCACTATTCCCTTTATTTAGAACCACAAGAATAAGCATTTTGAATCATGTATGAAGTATTTTATCCTGCTATAGTAAAGTATTGTAAAAATAACTAAACAGTGAGGCTATAGGTATCTTTTGTGTGGGCGATCTAAACAAATGTTCCTATAGTATTAAATGAAAAATAAGGAATTTAAACCAATGAGTTTGGAAGTGCAAGATTTCTTCAAAGATATGAATGCAGAATGCGTGTTTTGAACAGGTGAACAGGCTGTTACAAGTGCTTACCATTTTGAGTGTTATGTCTAAGGTTTTGAAAATATAGCACAAGCTTGTGAGATTAGCGTTGAAGTGATTGTAAAAAACTGTAATGTATATATGTGTGTGTATTAAGTGTGTGTTTGCATGTGTATAAGTGTGTATAAGTGTGTGTATACGTGTGTATAAGTATGTATAAGTGTGTGTATTAAGTGTGTGTATGCGTGTATATATGTGTGTATGCGTGTGTATAAGTATGTATAAGTGTGTATAAGTGTGTGTGTGTGTGTGTGTATGTGTGTATAAGTGTGTATAAGTGTGTGTGTGTGTGTGTATGTGTGTATAAGTGTGTATAGTGTGTGTGTGTGGTATGTGTGTATAAGAGTGTATAAGTGTGTGTGTGTAAAGAGTGTATAAGTGTGTGTGGTATGTGTGTATGTGTGTATAAGTGTGTATAAGTGTGTGTATCAATGTGTATAAGTGTGTGTGCTGTGTGTATGTGTGTGTGTGTGTGTATGTGTGTATAAGTGTGTATAAGTGTGTGTGTGTGTGTATAAGTGTGTAAGTACGTGTGTGTTC
>NC_083771.1:17705544-17725544 GCF_963514075.1 Conger conger
GAATATATTTGCTTGTGTGTGGGTGTATGTGTGTTTGTGGGTTTGTGTGTGTGTGTGTGGATGTAGTTTCTTGTGTGCGGGTATAAGTGTGTTTGTGAACATTTGTGTGTGGGTGTGAGTGTGTGTGAGATTGTTTCTGTGTTTCTGTGAGTGAGGGTATGTGTGTCTATGTGGGTGTGGTTGTGCGTGTGTGCGCTGTGTGTGTGAGATTGTTTGCGAGTGAGGGTATGTGTGTGTATGTATGAGTAAGGGTGTGTGTTAGATTGTTTGTGAGTGAGGGTATGTGGTTGTATGTGTGAGTGAGGGTGTGTGTGTGTGTGTGCACAGGAGTGAGGGTAGAGGGTATGTGTGTGTGTGTGTGTGGGGGGGGGGGGGTATGTGTCAGAAAAAGCGATTGAGGAGGAAGGAAGAGAAATATGAGTGGGAGAGGTTATATGCTTGATGAGTGTGTGTTAACAGTGCCTGTACTCTGAAGGGGGAAAAGCACAAACTCACGAATCCAGATAAACGGCACAGTGGAAAATACGTGTAGAAAACACAAAAATAAACGGGGCACATTATCCTGGCATTTGCCGAAAGCGTCCTTATTTATAACGGCAACACTGCGGGGACTAATTACACATCTCCCGTTTCATCCACCATGTCCCTCCCCCACTACCCTCCATTTTGCTCTCTATCCTTCTATTTCCACAAATAAAGAAAGAGCTCCCAGCTCTCACAAATGTGGGAAGTGGATTAATTAAAGGAGCTGATGAGGGTCGTAAACGGTTTATGTTTAGATCCTTACCGGGGCTAAACTAACTACTGCATCAGCCTGACCTCTAAGAGGGAGTGAAAACTGTTAGAAAGAAGGCGGAAGAAAGTTCTCCTCCTGGAGCTGTGTTCTTCTCCCTCTCCGGTCACAGCGGCGGAAACAGTTTGGGTTCCCGAAATCCCAGGCGGACTCTTTCTCTTCCCATCCTGACGCGCACGGAGGCCTGCGTCGCGGAAAGGAAATCCTGACCTTTGACCCGCGACCGAGTGGCTTCCACAAACGCCTCTCCTGGCCTCAGTTTTTGCCGTGAGATTTGCACCATTACATTTTTATTATTACTTTCCTTCCTTGTTCATTGTTATTGTTGTTTATTTGGGACATTCCGAACCCCAATTAAATGCCCAAGCTAACAAGGGGAGATCAAAAGGAATCAGTAAACGATGTTAGTTTAATAATGGAGACGTCTCCCTGCGCCTCCTCCTCCTCCTCCTCATCACGATGAGCACCTCCCCCACTCCGTTGTGAACACCAGGGTCTGTATGCGGTAGTCCCTCACGGTTATCGTTAGGTATGGACACAAATCTGGAACCTGGATTTCAGTTAAGGCTGGTGTCATTGAAAGATTTTGAGGAAACTGAGCCGAGCTTGGCATCAATGTGCAGGGAAAACATTACCAGACATTACACACATGCTGTATACAGCTCTTAAGCCCCCAAGGATCGATATGTCCATTCTGGACTAAATTCTTTTCTCAAAATCGAGCGAGATTGTGGGGATTTGTGCTGCTTTGTGGTAACTTGAGGGGGGGGGGGGGGGGGGGGAGGGGGGAGGGGGGGGGGTGTCATTGCTCTCTCCTGGCCATTTCTGGCCAAATGGACACTGGCTGTTTGTGCTGTCAGTCCCATGACTGTGGAATGTGATGTCATTCGCATTGACTGGCCTTTTGTTACCTGAGTCCGTTAATCAATGAGTAACTAAGGACGGCTCTTTCAGTTACCTACACAAACACAGTTCAGTCCTCCTCAGTCCCCATGGACATGCATACACACACACCCAAACACACACACACACATGCACTAGCACACACACACATGCATAGGCACGCACACAAACGCACATACATAGGCAGACACACAAACGCACACGCACATGCCTAGGCACACACACAAATGCACACACACATGCATAGGCATACACACAAATGCACACACACATGCATAGACATGTGCACACACAGGTGCACACACGCATAGGCACACAGATACACACACACAGATACACACACACACACACATTAATTACCTTCAGAATGACTCATTAGGTTGCCTTTAAAATCTCACCTTTGCCTATCTCATGGAAACAGCACAAAATGGCTGACCATTCATCATGAGTTCATCAGACACCAGCTGTGTGTGCCTGTGTGCTGATGTGTGTGTGTCTCTGTGTGCATGTATGTGTCTCTGTGTGCTGATGTGTGTGTGTCTCTGTGTGCATGTGTGTGTGTCTATGTGTGCTGGTGTGTGTGTCTCTGTGTGCTGGTGTGTGTGTCTCTGTGTGCATGTGTGAGTGTTTATTGTGTGTGTGTGTCTCTGTGTGCTGATGTGTGTGTGTCTCTGTGTGCTGATGTGTGTGTGTTTATTGTGTGTGTGCACAGGGGGGTTGACATCTTCTACCAGCTCCTGCCCTCAAGGACAGTCAGGAAGGTCACAATGGCGGAACGCAAGCGGATAGCTTCATTGACGGCTGCTTCTGTTCGGCGGTTAGCGCTCATGGCATTCCCATCTCATCCCTGTTAATGAAGCTATTTATCCATTTATCTTCCTCTCTTCTGTCACACTTTATTCCTCTCAGCGCACTTCCACTGTAATCACAGAGCGCACTCTTTCTCTCACCTTTAGGGGGAGAGGTAATAACAGAACACTTCTCACTCTTCCATCTCCGTCTGTCCCTCTGTCTCACTCTCTATGTCTGTCTCTTTCTCAGTCTCTTTCCTTTGCTTTCTTCCTTTCTCTCTTACTCTCTCTCTCTCTACATTGCTCTCTATATCTTTCTCTCCCTTGCTCTCTCTCTCAGTTTAATTCAATTCAGATGTGTGTAATTTGCATGACAAGTAAACTTGTGTTGCAGAAGCATTTAAATACACCCCTTGCTCTCACGCCATCTCTCTCCCTCGTGCTCTCTCTCTTCTTCTCTCTCTTCCATTTTCCTGCACTCCATTTGTTCTGATTCCAGCTCATTTCATGCACATACATTCAGAATAGACACTGTGGCTTTGCCCCGGGAGACCGCCACATTTAAATGTGTTCCCCGATTTTACGCTTCAGGTCAGTTCCACTTCGATTCAGGCGATTCAGAATATGAATTGATATGAATTGAAATCCATTTGAAGATTACGGGCCACTTTCCCATTGAATTGCAATCCATTCTCTGAAATTGAATTGAAATGGCATTGACCTCAAGCCAGTAAGTTGTACTTATTTTTACTGTATGTTCATTTATCATGGATGGTCAACTGAGAATTCATGTGGGCACAAATAATCAGAGAAATCAAACTGGGAAGGAAATGCAAGAGGTTGTGTAGTCAGATTTAGGGTACGATTAGGTGATCAAAAATAGTGTTTTTTTTTTGGGGGGGGATTTTGACCAGGACCCCGGGGTTGGCACCCCTAATCTAAAATACCTTTAATGACAACTGTCGTAAAAGTAATTTTAAAAGTAATCAAATAAACGTCTCACCCAGAGGATATAGCAGTGCAGTCCTGAGAGAGCTGGATCTTAATTTTGTTCCCCTGAGAGAGCTGGATCTTTATTTTAGAAGCTTCCTACTGACCAATTAAAAGCAGAAACTTGGATTTCAGGTCTCGCAAGTCCACAAATAACCAATGCCACAGCTAAAAGTAGGTGGAGCAAAATTGAGCTTTGGGATGCAGAAAGCAGTGTGCTTATGTGGACTAAGCTGAACATTTCTCACAGAAAATATTATTTGATAACTTTGTTATTTCACTGCAGTTGTCAAACCTGCATAGACTGAATGTTGGCTTGTTGCTGGGCTTTTTTTGTTAGAACTCTGTAGCTAATGCATGCTAACAGCACCAGTAAACAAAAGAGATCTTTAATTTTACCACCTCCAGGGAATGTTCAAAGTGAAACTGTTCAATTATGGAGAAAATGTGATGAAAATTTCTGTCACTCCTGTGACAAATGTCTGAGTATGTTGTAGGATTAGATATTTTAAAATTGAACACCAGTACCTCGTAATTACCATCTTGCCAAGACATGAGGTACTCGTTACTTTGTAAATCATGTCACCATTGTTATTTGCTGCCAAATCAACACTGCACAGCCGCTGACTGATCATTCACAAGCTTTCAGTTATAAGATGGGAGTTTCCAAGTGCCTGGTGAAAATACAGGCCTGTCTGTCTATCTGTCTGTCTATCAGAATTTTGAAAGTTGAAAATAGAGCTGATAGGGAACAGAGTGAATGAGGACACCAGGTCGTATGAGAAGAGATATAGATTAGGTTTAGATTGATGCTGGGTGTATAATGGAATATCAGGCCATGGTTTACGCAGGAGGCCTACTGTTGTTATTCATAGAATGCTGGGAAAAATGTTCTTACACACGGACTCACTCACACACTCACACACACACACTCATTCACTCACTCACGCACACGCACGCACGCACACACACACAAACACTCACTCGTGCTCACGCACACTCACACACTCACACAGACACACACACACACACACACACACTCACTCACGCACACGCACGCACATACACACTCACACAGACACACACACACACACACACACACACACACACACACTCACTCACTCACGCACACGCACGCACATACACACTCACACAGACAAACACTCACACACACACACTCACTCACTCACGCACACACACACACACTCTCTCACACACACACACACACACACACTCTCTCACACACACACTCACACACACACTCACTCGCTCACGCACACACACACACACACACTCACACACACACTCACACACACACACACACACGCACACACACACACACACACTCACTCACACACACACTCACACACACACTCACACACACACACACACACACACGCACACACACACACACACACTCACTCACACACACACTCACACACACACTCACACACACACACACACACACGCACACACACACACACACTCACTCACACACACACACACACACACACACACTCACTCACACACACACACACACACACACACACACTCGCTCATGCACACACACTCACACACACACACACACACGGGCTCCCTCACACACATACACACACACGGGCTCGCTCACACACATACACACTCACACAGACACACACACACACTTATCCAAGTGAGGCATCTAGACAGCTTTTTGATGATTCTATTTAACTTTCCAACAGCGAAGCGATAAAAAACAATAACAGAACAGTGTTTAGAAACCATCTAAATTCTCGGCGAGCTCTTTTTGAGAAGAAAAGAGTCACGGTTGTGTTTGTTTGGAGGTCAGAGCGAAGGAGAAATGCCGATTGAATCCAGATCAAAGCCTTGGATGAGAGGCTCGCTCTGTGTACGCGCTCGCCGATATCCATCCCTGGCTCCTTGGCCGACGAGGGGCTGTAATCCGTGGGCCGGCTCCTCGGACCGACGCAAATTCCGGCCTCTCTTTCATGTCCGTGCCTAATCCGCAGAGCGTGCGTGTGAATGCAGCGCGGCGTGGGTTCTCCCCGCTGCCCTGTGTTCCAGCACCAGCAGCTCGGCGCCGCCTGATGAGCAGAGCGTGCGGAGATGTTCGTCAGAGCTGCAGCGTCCGCGTCAGAGCTGCAGCGTCCGCGTCAGAGCTGCAGCGTCCGCGTCAGAGCGCAGCGTCCGCGTCAGAGCTGCAGCGTCCGCGTCAGAGCTGCAGCGTCCGCGTCAGAGCTGCAGCGTCCGCGTCAGAGCGCAGTGTCCGTGTCAGAGCTGAAGCGTCCGTGTCAGAGCGCAGTGTCCGTGTCAGAGCTGAAGCGTCCGTGTCAGAGCGCAGTGTCCGTGTCAGAGCGCTGTGTCCGTGTCAGAGCTGAAGCGTCCGTGTCAGAGCGCAGTGTCCGTGTCAGAGCTGAAGCGTCCGTGTCAGAGCGCAGTGTCCGTGTCAGAGCGCTGTGTCCGTGTCAGAGCGCAGTGTCCGTGTCAGAGCGCAGTGTCCGTGTCAGAGCTGAAGCGTCCGTGTCAGAGCGCAGTGTCCGTGTCAGAGCGCTGTGTCCGCTGAGCCAACACCGAGGAGCGGAACAGAGCGGGTAAAACTTCTGATTCCCACAATGCTCTTTCCTTTCTTTCTTTTCCTCTGCCGAAAGTCTGAGGTGGCCCCAGCATCAGGCCCCTGTTAACCCATGGAGCCTGCTCTTTTTTTGGGAGGAATAAGCTGTCCACATCACCCGTGGAAAGGCCAGCGGACACAGGCGGGGTCCTCCAGAGGGGTACCAGAGAAGTACAGTTTTGTTCTTCAAGGATCACATTTCTCAAATGTACCCTGAAAGTACAGTCATTTTGTCTTTAGTTTTATTTATTTAGTTTCGTTTTTTTTTTTGATGTATCTATAGGGTTCCGGCCTATGGCATGTGTACCTTTTGGGGAACTTTTAGTCCCTTTAGTTCTGAGAGTGCTCAGAGATGGTTCACACAGCAGGCCTGACTGTGGCTCCTGACACCCCGAAAGTGTAGTGCACTTGTAGCGACCGACCCGGTCAGTGAGGAACGCTCCTGGAATGCTCCAGGAATGGGAGCAGGGGGGTGTCGATTGTGTGCAACCCGCTGGGGGAATGATGGTGAGCTCGGTCTTGTGTCAACTAAACACCATTTCAGCCAGTGCGGCACATGCGTTAAAGTGAATTAGTTTCGATTCATCCGTTGAATTGAAATGAATGTCCTGCATTTGTCTGAACTGAAATGGAACTGATCCCAAGACTGGTCTGCTCATCAACCCCCCCCCCCCCCCACCCCACCGCTGCAGATATTATTTATTTCACAATGTTTATGTGTACGCTCTGTGAACAGGGCGACACACTGATGATAATTTATAGACCCATTTCAACACCTGCTATTTTCTCACCTGTATCCACTGATTCCCCTATTTCATTTTATTGAGACTGTTTAGCACAAGATTTTTTGCACTTTCTATTACTGCCAGGATTACGCTTTCAAACGGATCTAGTTTAGTCTTTTTGCCTCAGGAGTAGTGCTCTCCAAAAGGGAAAAATGGTTCCAAAAGGAACTCTGTGATTCTACTGAAGAACCCATCCAGTTCAAGCACTCTTTGTTAGGCAAAGCAGTTCTTTGTCTGGGAGCTTTCACACTTCACACCCATGATAGAGGGTTCCCGAAAAAGGATTCCTCTCCGGAGACCAGCTGAAGAACCTTTTTTCTCTGAGAGTGTGCAGAACCATGGACAGCTCCAGCCCCACACCAGGAGAGTTACAGAACCATGGACAGCTCCAGGCCCACACCAGCAGAGTTACAGAACCATGGACAGCTCCAGCCCCACACCAGGAGAGTTACAGAACCATGGACAGCTCCAGCCCCACACCAGGAGAGTTACAGAACCATGGACAGCTCCAGACCCACACCAGCAATGTTACAGAACCATGGACAGCTCCAGGCCCACACCAGGAGAGTTACCATGGCAGCACAAGCCTGGCCCACAAGAGAGCCTGCACAGCTCTGTGTGTTCTGTATACTGTATTTACATTTGTGTTCAAATATGCCTTTTCAGTATCACTGTCATATGCGCATCAAATAGTCCCACAATGCATTTTGATTATGCCTGTCATGCGCAGATTGAAAACAATATGGCCAGAAAGAGATTTTTCTTCTGAAAAAGAGGAACCTTCAGAAAGAATAAAAATGATAAAAACGTATTTGGCTCATTGTGAGTTTCCAGTGTTCTCCATGCTGAATATACCTCTATGGATTGCAGACGAGGCATTCACTGGCTTTAGTCTGCATTGCAGAATAATGCGTTTAACAAAAAAATTGCTGATACAATAATAAAAATAGTAAAAAGGGCAAATTTCTAATAAGCAAAAAATTTGCCTGTTAATGTGAACGCTGCCTTTAGGACTTTTTGCGACTCGAATAAAATAACTCGACTTGTTTTACAGGTGAGATTACAACATAATGATGTGTAATATAAGCAGTAGTTACAATGTCCTTAACGCTGTCAATCAATCACTGTCAATCAATCAATCAATCAATCAATCAATCAATTTATTTCTATGGATCTCTCTCCAGGCTAACATGCCCCAGGCCATTGATCAGTTGAAGTCACTGAGCAAAAACATTTTTTTTGTGATTATTTATTTCACTAGGAGAGGCCAATTGAGAACATGTTTCTCTTTCTCAAGGACACCCTGGGGGAAATGCCAGAGAGAACAGTTGCAAGTGGGGGGAGAGAGAGAGAGAGAGAGAGAGAGAGAGGGGGGGGGTAAAGCCCCAGGAGCAAGGGCCCTGCTCAAACCAGCAACTCTACAGTGACCAGCCAAGCAACCATGTAGATACAGATTGCTTAAAAAAATCTAAGAGAAATAAATGTATCCAACTGCTTTTCAAAAGTAGCTGCTGTTTTCTGACTCTCTGAGCTTGGCTGGAGTCCCACAGTTTGGGGGAAAAAGCGAAGCATTTTATTCCTGCTTACTAAGTCCCACTGACATAGTCCCAGTCACATAGACCTGCCCACTCCCTTAGACATACTTGTAGTAATTCAACTGCCTTAGTAATTCAACTTCCCTTTATCATATTATCATATCATATTATTTATTTATCATGTCATATGTCAATTGCAGCCAATCATGTGCTCTAGTCTGATCAACTGCCTGTTCCAGCACCGCTCCTCTTCCTCCTGCTCTTCCTCGCTACACCAAACCAGCAGAGTCACGCGATAGTCACGCACATCCATCTCCGTTTCAGGAGATTAGGAGTGCAGGCGAGAGAGAGAGCGAGCGCTGATATAGAGAGCGGAATTCTCCAGAAGGTTTTGCGCCCGTGGGGAGCGGGCTGTGTGAAAGCGGAGATACGCGGGGTTTTAACAGGTAACCCAGGGAGACGCAGATAAGCCACGTTCCCTCCTCACACATGCACAGATAACCCCCCCTGCCCAGCCAGCCAGCGGAGCAGATGCACCACACTGGAGAAGATTACCCATCATCCCCCGTATACCAGCTAATCAAATTATCACCATCTGACTCCGTCATTAAGCCTCGTTAAGCCCCCCCCCCCCCCCCCCCCGAGGACGGCTTCACTTGTCTGTCTTCCGTGTCCCGCGCCCCCCCTCGTCCCGATTGTATTGCCACCAGTCTTCTCAGTCTCGCGCTCATTTCAGTTGAATTAACTTTAATTACAGTCCATTACGGTTTCGCCGTCATCGTTTCGGTAGCGTGGTGGAGAATGACGACCAGTGTGAGGTCAGCAAAGTAAAGATTGCTCTTTATTGTACGTCGCTCTGGATAAGAGCGTCTGCCGAATGACTGTAATGTGATGTAATGATGGATGACTGTAATGAAACGTAGTGAGGTCAAAATATTCCGCCTGCAGTGTGATCACAATGGCCGTTACCCACACAAACAAACGTGATGTCTGGGTTCACTTTAACGAGGGAACATATCAAACTGGAATAGATGAAACTAGTAAATTGTTTAAAAAGTACACCGCCAGTTCAACAATGTTACTTTTTACTTTAGAAGCTTGAAATGATTATGTTAATTTGACTCTGTTTATGAGTGTTTGTGCCTGCACCGAAATAAATGGGGTGATTATAAAAAAATCTAATAATGTTCATGGCATTAATACACATTTTTCACAAGAAGAACTCACTGTGAAATGTTTTAGATAATAATCGGCTGTTATGTATTCAAATGAGTCTTTTTAGGTGTGCTAAAAATGTTATAGCTGCTCGCATCCTGAGGGATGCTACAGCCTTTTCCGAAGCAAAATGGCACCAAAGAAAAAAGCAACGCTGGCTACCTTTATCAAAATAACCCCAGAAGGGATTTTGTATTGGTGAAATGAAATGTTATTGAAATTGCGCACAGTATAGCCTACTAGGTTTGCTGACTACATTTTGGTTCATGTTGTTGAAGAAAACAGATAACCCCATCTTAAAAGTCGCCCAGAGGATAATGCATTTTGCATCTCCCTCCAAAGAGAGTGATTACACAAAGAGGGAAGTGACTAAGTTTTTAAATCATATTCAGGCAAACAAACATTGTGTTCTGGCAAGCTAGCATTTTATATGTTGTTTATGAATATACTGTAGCAGTTATGCGGTTACAGATGATAAACGTGTGAGGTACAGGTGTGTGTTCTCAAACAGACGGGTTTGGTTGGTCAGTGTGAGGTACAGGTGTGTGTTCTCAAACAGATGGGTTTGGTTGGTCAGTGTGAGGTACAGGTGTGTGTTCTCAAACAGACGGGTTTGGTTGGTCAGTGTGAGGTACAGGTGTGTGTTCTCTCTCCTGGCCACACTAGGGAGGTGACCTACGGACACTGGGCCCTCTGAGCTCTGACACAGAGCCTCCCTGTGCGCCTGCGATGCACACACACGCACACACACACACACACACAAACATACACACACACACACACACGCACACACACACACACACACACACACACACACACACACGTACACACACACACGCGCACACACACACACACACACACGTACACACACACACACACGCACGCACACACACACGTACACACACACACTCACACACACACACACATGTACACACACACACTCACACACACACACACGGGTCCACACACACATACACACAAACCCGTAAGGTAAAAATGTTCCTAATAATGTGCTCGGTGAGTGTACATTTTTACACACACAGATATTAACAAGCATACATGCACAAACATACAAAATCTAGGTCACATCATTCATAAACATGGTCTAAACTGATAATATTCAGATAGTCACCACCAAACCCATTGCAGCCCCCTCTCTCCCCCTCTCTCTCTCCTCACCTGTGTGCCAGGCAATCATATTGGGATATCTGTCAATTTCCTGATGCAGAATTGTAATGAGAAACATCTTGATGTGCTCTCCCAAATCCAGTCACTCTTAAACTACTGAATTCAGCCATTTCATCTGTTGTTTCACTCACTTTAATTTTAACCAAAGCCTTGCAGTCATTATGATTCTCCACTGTCCCCATATCAGCTTGATCACAAGAACTGCATTCTTTCATCTCCATAACATTGCTTGATCATATTGTATTTTGTATGTTGTATATTGTATTTACCTTAATGTTTATACACAGTCACCGAGCACCTTATGAGGAAAAGTTTAACTTTATTTCACCGACTTACTCATGCGATTATCTAATCAGCCAATTGTGTGGCAGCAGTGCAATTCATACACTCATATAGATACGGGTCAGGAGCTTCAGTTAATGTTCACATCAACCATCAGAATGGGGAAAAAATAGATTTAAGTGACTTTGACCAAGGAATTATTGTTGGTGGAGTATCTCAGAAACTGAGAATCTCCTGGGATTTTCACGTATGCTAGTCTCTAGAGTTTGCAAAGAACAGTAAAAAAAAAACAAAAAAAAAAAACAATGAGCAGCAGACAGAAACACCTTGTTAATGACGTGAGAGGAGAATGGCCAGACTGGTCAAAGCTGACAGGAAGGTGACAGTAATGCAAATAAGCATACATTACAACAGTGGTATGCAGAAGAGCATCTCTGAACATACAATGCATCATAACTCTAAAGTGGATTGGCTACAGCAGTAGAAGTCTAAAAAATAAGTCAAACAAATACCTAATAAAGTGCTCACTGAGTATATATTTAAATGAAAAAGTATTGAGACAGTGACGCATGTTTTGTTGTTTTGGCTCGGTATTCCAGCACATTGGATTTGAAATAAAGCAATGCTTATGCGTTAGAGAGAGAGTGGGCGAGAGAGGGGGGTGTTCCACAAGTGAGAGAGGGAACGTAACAGCCGCTGTCATGGCCGCTTCAGGGGAGTCATAGATCAACATCAACTCCCATTTTGCTGGGAAATAAATAACCTGGCTGCCGTCGCCCCCGGTTACCTGAGAGCCTGGCTGGCCACACAACATGGCCGTCAGAGCGAGGAGGGGACCGGCCAGAGTGCAGGGACACGGCAAGCACAGGGACGCCAGAGGTCTCACACACGCACACACCCCTGTGCGGGTACGCTGGGTGTGTGTGTGTGTGTGTGTGTGTGTGTGTGCGCACGCATTGGGAGTTCAGGTGGGTGTGGGTGCATGCGCTGATGAGAGGAGGTTGAGACAGGTACAGTCTGACCTTGTGCAGAGAGACACGCTGACATTGGCCGTCTGAGGTAAGGCCCCTGCACAGAGGAGTCATACCGCAGCAAGACACACAAACAAACACACACACACACACACACACACATACACACACGCATACACACAAACACACACACACACACACACACGCATACACACACACACACACACACACACACACACATACACACACACACACACACACATACACATACACACACACACATACATACATACACACACACACAAACAAACACACTAAACACACACACACACGCATACACACATACACATACACACACACACAAACATACATACACACACACAAACAAACACACTACACACACGCATACACACACACGCACACACACACACATACATACATACACACACACACGCATGCATACACACATACACACATACACACACGCATACACACATACACACACACACACTACACACATACACACACGCATACACACATACACACATACACACACACGCATACACACATACACACATACACACACACACTACACACACACGCATACACACACACACACACACACACATCACACGGACACACACACACAGACACATACACACACACACACACACATACACAGATACACACAGACATTACACACACATCACACAAAGGCACACTCCTCCACCTCCCCTCCAAAAAAAAATACAGAGTGAGCGAGGGAGGTGAGAATGGAAGAGAGACATCAGTGAGCGTGGGCTCGGTGAAAACACTGAAAAAATACCGAGCACCTCCACCCACAGCCCTCCGCACGCAAACTCACCTCCACCCACAGCCCTCCGCACGCAAACACACCTCCACCCACAGCCCTCCGCACGCAAACTCACCTCCACCCACAGCCCTCCGCACGCAAACACACCTCCACCCACAGCCCTCCGCACGCAAACTCACCTCCACCCACAGCCCTCCGCACGCAAACTCACCTCCACCCACAGCCCTCCGCACGCAAACACACCTCCACCCACAGCCCTCCGCACGCAAACTCACCTCCACCCACAGCCCTCCGCACGCAAACTCACCTCCACCCACAGCCCTCCGCACGCAAACTCACCTCCACCCACAGCCCTCCGCACGCAAACTCACCTCCACCCACAGCCCTCCGCACGCAAACTCACCTCCACCCACAGCCCTCCGCACGCAAACTCACCTCCACCCACAGCCCTCCGCACGCAAACACACCTCCACCCACAGCCCTCCGCACGCAAACTCACCTCAAGCCACAGCCCTCCGCACACAAACTCACCTCCACCCACAGCCCTCCACACGCAAACTCACCTCCACCCACAGCCCTCCGCACGCAAACTCACCTCCACCCACAGCCCTCCGCACACAAACTCACCTCCACCCACAGCCCTCCACACGCAAACTCACCTCCACCCACAGCCCTCCCCACGCAAACTCACCTCCACCCACAGCCCTCCACACGCAAACACACCTCCACCCACAGCCCTCCGCACGCAAACTCACCTCCACCCACAGCCCTCCGCACGCAAACTCACCTCCACCCACAGCCCTCCGCACGCAAACTCACCTCCACCCACAGCCCTCCGCACGCAAACTCACCTCCACCCACACACACACACACACACACATCACACAGACACACACACACACGGACACATACACTCACACATACACACATACACACACATACACACACACACACACACACACACATACACAAACACACACACACACACACACATCACACAGACACACAGACACACACACACACACACACGGACACATACACTCACACATACACACACACACACACACACACACTGCTTATGACGCATAGATCATTCACTAAAGTGGGACCATTTCACCCAGTATTTCTCCTGTTACCGCGGTAAACAGAAACACTCATTCCTACAGACGGGAAATTTGCTGCAAATACACTGCATGTTCTAGGCATTTCTCTTGTGTTGTTCTTTTTGAGGAGAGAACGTCAGTGATAGTTCAATGAATGCAAAATGTATGCAAAGTGCAAAGCAGTTTTGGCAGATTTGAAGTTTTTGTGTGGAGAGGAGTCCTTGGTACAAAAGAGGCTGTACGTTGGGCATTTTGTGAGGTTACCAGGAATAATCCTGGATTGTTTTAGTGAAGCGATTTGTCACAGTGATGGTACAGGCTACCTCTGTGAGTGGGGGGTGGGGGTCTCTTCCTCTGATCTTTCTAAATCGGGCCCCACACCTCCGCCAGCACTGATGTCACACACACCGTTCTTATCCTGCTAAGATCGCCCCCGCTAATTGTTTTCCACCGGCTCTGCACCTCTCCGCTTTTTTTTTTCTGCTGTTTTGTTCCCATTTGGCAGGGATCCTTCGTTCACAGCACTCCCCACACGTTCTGTCCTTTCTCTCCCTCCTAACTTGTTTTTTTTCCTGTCGTTAATAACTACTGAAAGAACAAACAGCCTCTCCCAGCCCCCTGCTTCCGGTGTTCAGCCTCATACTCCCTGTGTTTAGGCACTGCTTCTTGTGTTCAGTTCCTGCTTCCTTTGTGTAGGCACTGCTTCCTGTACTTAGGCATTCTCTTAACACAGCAGGCTGTGCCGTGGTCCAATCACCTCCATGCTTAGATACTCAGCTAAGGTGTGGGGAGACTCAGTCCTCTGATTGGCTAAAAAATCCCTGCCTTTCAATAGAAACGATGCCAGTATCTGAATGAATACCCATCTCATAGCATCTCTTATCCCTACTGAGTATGTAGCTACCTACAATATCAAAATTGCATACAGTATATAAAAACTATTAAAATGAACTTCACAATAATGCATTATAATGTGGTCACAATAAGCACCATTAACATTTAATCTTAATTGTGTCTCTCGCCGCATAATGAGTGGATCTGCTTTCACGCAACATATTCTCACACTTTCATCTAATGTCTAACTCAGAGCACGTTAGCCTGAATTCAAGTAACAGTTGTCCTTAATTTGACATAAAAAAATTATGGAACTGTTTAGTTTGGAGGGTTTGAGTTTGTGGTAATCACTGAACTCACTAGAATCCACTGGAGAGGATTAACAAGGAAACTTTTCAGGGAAAAGTCATCAGGGAAAAAGTCTCTCAGGGAAAAGTCACCCAGGGGAAAGTCAGCCAGCCACTTCCGGCCCCGATATTGAATAGGCCATCAGCCCGTCCCACCTATTCCCCATTCACTTAGCTTAAATCAAGTCCTCAGCTCGTTAAGTGGCACAGATTGCATCTTGTTTCTCCAAATGGGTGCGATGACTGTAATTACTCAAAAGTTTGGGGTCATTAGAGTATCCCTTAAATTCCCTCGTAATGGAGTACAGCTCTCCTTTCCTTGCACTTTACATTTTTGCCAGTGATGTGAAATTTCTGGCTAAATAAATCCTCTGTGATCTTGGATGTGTTGTACTTTTAACATTTAATGCAGAGGACATTTCCCCAAACTCGGCGCACAACACTGAAGGATGTCACATAAATGAGAAGGTGCCACATAAATCACATACAGGCGCCGCTTGGTTAATTAATGGGGAGAAATGTTTTTCAGTCCGCGGTTGGAGAGGACACAATGATACCATACGCAATTGGCTAGAGGGGCAGGAAAATTTGCATAAGCTCCTCCTTTTTTTCCTTTTTTTCCATGCCGTTACAATACAGGCATCAGAATTACACATGCATCCAAGGGTAATCCTCTTAGAACAAAGGCCTCGTTCATGCACTTGGTAACGCACATGTTCCTAACAAAGCGAAAACAAAAGCCGGAGGAAAAGAAACCGCACGGACGCCTGGGAGATCTGCGTGTAAATCTCATTACGGACGGAGAGGTAGAATGGCGGTTTAAACGCGGTTGTCTTTCCTCGTTCCCTCCGGGTTGTCAGGGTGATTCACGTGGGGAATCTGCGTGTGTGAGCTATGGGATCAGAGTGACATAAGCGCCTGGCTCTGGCCCCCAGCAGACGGGTGATTGGTTTTCCGTGAGACAGGGTGGTGAGCTCGCATACATTAGCTCTGATTGTTGAGTGAGTCATTCTCAGCTGCGACTGAAACTGATGGAATGGGCCTACCTCTGGAACATACTGCAAAAAAACCTGACTTAACAACTGTTTCAGTATTGTAATGTCTAAGCTTAAATCTTTTTTCTCTCAAGTAGAAAATCTTGACTTGTTTTATGTTACTGTTTGCTTGACAACTGATATTTTCTTACGCCATTCGGCAACTCTTGAAATGAGTGAAACTGTCTCACCTCATTGGCGATCTTATTTAGAAATAAAACAATCAGTTTTTAGTCTAAATGTAACACTAAAATACTTTCATCTATGACACTTCAATTTCTCTAGCCACACCAGGCCTGATTACTGCCACACCTGTTCTCAATCAAGAAATCACTTAAATAGGACCTGCCTGACAAAGTGAAGTAGACCAAATGATCCTGAAAAGCTAGACATCATGCCGAGATCTAAAGAAATTCAGGAACAAATGAGAAAGAAAGTAATTGAGATCTATCAGTCTGGAAAAGGTTATAAAGCCATTTCTAAAGCTTTGGGACTCCAGCGAACCACAGTGAGAGCCATTATCCACAATTGGCAAAAACATGGAACAGTGGTGAACCTTCCCAGGAGTAGCCGGCCGACCAAAATTACCCCAAGAGCGCAGCGACGACTCATCCAAGAGGTCACAAAAGACCCCACAACAACATCCAAAGAACTGCAGGCCTCACTTGCCTCAGTTAAGGTCAGTGTAGTGTCCACCATAAGAAAGAGACTGGGCAAAAATGGCCTGCATGGCAGAGTTCCAAGACGAAAACCACTGCTGAGCAAAAAGAACATTAAGGCTCGTCTCAATTTTGCCAGAAAACATCTTGATGTTCCCCAAGGCTTTTGGGAAAATACTCTGTGGTCTGATGATACAAAAGTTGAACTTTTTGGAAGGTGTGTGTCCCATTACATCTGGCGTAAAAGTAACGCCGCATTTCAGAAAAAGAACATCATACCAACAGTAAAATATGGTGGTGGTAGTGTGATGGTCTGGGGCTGTTTTGCTGCTGCAGGACCTGGAAGACTTGCTGTGATAAACGGAACCATGAATTCTGCTGTCTACCAAAAAATCCTGAAGGAGAATGTCCGGCCATCTGTTTGTGACCTCAAGCTGAAACAAACTTGGGTTCTGCAGCAGGACAATGATCCAAAACACACCAGCAAGTCCACCTCTGAATGGCTGAAGAAAAACAAAAGGAAGACTTTGGAGTGGCCTAGTCAAAGTCCTGACCTGAATCCTATTGAGATGCTGTGGCATGACCTTAAAAAGGCGGTTCATGCTCGAAAACCCTCCAATGTGGCTGAATTACAACAATTCTGCAAAGATGAGTGGGCCAAAATTCCTCCACAGCGCTGTAAGAGACTCGCAAGTTATCGCAAACGCTTGATTGCAGTTGTTGCTGCTAAGGGTGGCCCAACCAGTTATTAGGTTTAGGGGGCAATCATTTTTTCACACAGGGCCATGTAGGTTTGGATTTGTTTTCTCCCTTAATAATAAAAACCTTCATTTAAAAACTGCAATTTGTGTTTGTGTGACAAGTGTGACAAACATGCAAAAAAATAAGAAATTAGGAAGGGGGCAAACACTTTTTCACACCACTGTATGACACGTAACTCTCCCACTCAAACCTCACACGGGTCATCTATGACACGTAACCCTCCCACTCAAACCTCACACGGGTCGTCTATGACACGTAATCCTCTCAAACCTCACACGGGTCATCTATTACACATAACCCTCCCACTCAAACCTCACACGGGTCGTCTATGACACATAACCCTCTCAAACCTCACACGGGTCATCTATGACACATAACCCTCCCACTCAAACCTCACACGGGTCATCTATGACCCATAACCCTCCCACTCAAACCTCACACGGGTCATCTATGACACATAACCCTCTCAAACCTCACACGGGTCATCTATGACACATAACTCTCCCACTCAAACCTCACACGGGTCGTCTATGACACGTAACCCTCTCAAACCTCACACGGGTCATCTATGACACATAACCCTCTCAAACCTCACACGGGTCATCTATGACACATAACCCTCCCACTCAAACCTCACACGGGTCATCTATGACACATAACCCTCTCAAACCTCACACGGGTCATCTATGACACATAACCCTCTCAAACCTCACACGGGTCATCTATGACACATAACCCTCTCAAACCTCACACGGGTCATCTATGACACATAACCCTCCCACTCAAACCTCACACGGGTCATCTATGACACATAACCCTCTCAAACCTCACACGGGTCATATATGACACATAACCCTCTCAAACCTCACACGGGTCATCTATGACACGTAACCCTCTCAAACCTCACACGGGTCGTCTATGACACATAACCCTCCCACTCAAACCTCACACGGGTCATCTATGACACATAACCCTCTCAAACCTCACACGGGTCGTCTATGACACATAACCCTCCCACTCAAACCTCACACGGGTCATCTATGACACGTAACCCTCTCAAACCTCACACGGGTCATCTATGACACATAACCCTCTCAAACCTCACACGGGTCATCTATGACACGTAACCCTCGCTCTCAAACCTCTCACGTCAGATGTGGACAGAGCTCACCTTCACACCAAGGTCTGAAAATCTCTGTATTTCAGAACCGCGCTAAACTTTCTGCATCTAAGACAGTGGCTGTATCATAGAATTAAAGAGAAATTTGTGTGCACAAAAGGACATGTTTGTGGTGTCATCTTGACTCAGCCATCTTCCCTACCCTAAATCTCACTAACTTCGATAAACTAAACTTGAGACCTACAAACCATACCCCAGAGAAACCCAATGAGAACAGATAACAATTCTTTCATGAGCCCTTGATGCTGCTTCTGAAAATGTGAAATTTCAATTTATTTCCTTTAGTGGAGTGGAATTCAAATCCGAAGCAGCCACTTGAAAAGCCTTTGGAAGGCCGCCATCTTATTTGTATGTGTTTGGACTGTCCATTCAGGCACTCTCTCCCTTTATTTCATTGCCTTCTTTTCTTATGGCTGCTGAATTCAGTGGAATATATTGTTAAATCCTCCACTGACATCTGGATGCACTGCAATAATTACGCAAAGCAATGTGTTTATTCTGAGAAACCTAGTGCCATTGCAGTTAGCCTAATAGCTTGGCTGTGTCAGGACTGTCATATCTATGCAAGGGAATATTAAGCAACTCAGTCTGAGAGTATATTGAGTGCTATAGCAGTAAAGTATGAAGTTGTGCCTCGGAGATGCACATCACTTGTACTCGCGGTGGCTGGAAGGTGATTGGATTACAGGGGAAAGCATGTGACCTCAATCGTGCCACTAATCAGGATGGTTTTTACTGTGGCACTGGGGAAATCTAAGGCAAGGAAAACCAAGTTATTTCAAAATTGGAAACAAATGATACAGATATTCCCCCCCAAGAACCAACTGGGCTTCAAGTGACACAGCCTGGAGCTAATGTGTACGGAGCTGCTGGTGTAATTTACTCCGGTAGAGAACATTGGATCCCTCTTGGACCCATATAAATTGATGTAAACTGGTAGAATTTAACACTGAAATGTATCACTGAGCATTAACACTGAAATCTGTCTCTGACAGCTGAAGTGGTGTCACAATAATTGCACTGATAATTCCTCATTAGACATTGAGCCAATTTATACAGAAAAGGCAAAAACCAACAGTGGGAATACGTGATTTAATTGAAGTTTGCTGTTGTGGTAGCGCTACAGTGACAGTGCTACAGTGCACAGTGTGCAATGCACTGTGAGCGATGAATGAATGAACCTTCTGAAAACCATTGAAGCCC
>NC_083771.1:17728044-17738044 GCF_963514075.1 Conger conger
CACACAACCACACATTTATACAGTATTTAGCTGACACTTTTACACAAAGTGACTTACAGTTGATTAGACTAGGCAAGGGCCCACACACACAGACACACACAGACGGAAAGATGGAGTGTCACAGCATTCCTGGCCTATGGGTCAGACTCTACATCCGTCATTAGCAGGGGAAAGCGTGAGAGATGGAAACAAAAAGAGTGGTATTGGTACCAACAGAGAGAAAACTAGGCGAGAGAGACAGCTGTGAACTTTAACTGTCTGAAATTAATTCACATTCTCTGGCTGCATGCAGACAGGTGGGTGAGTCACTGAATGGCCCTTGGACGCGGTCTGGCCTTGGACACGGTCTGGCGGGGTGTCTTTTATGGTGACGTGGCAGGAGATGTATACTTTGTCAATGAATCGCCGTGGCAACAATCCACCCCTGGAACCCTGAATCCGCTTCAGGTTTTCCAGCCTGGACCATTTCAGAGCTCACATCTGGAACAGTGTGCGTACCGTGACGACATGAACCGCCAAGTACGTGACTCGACACGTACGTGACTCAACACGTCTACACAGAACGTCTGCGACTTTTTTAACGGACCGTGTTTGCAATCGCATTCGGGGAACATTCTCAAGCTAATATTATCAAATGGTGAGCTAACCAAAAATTCCAGAAGTGCTTTATTTTACAGCCCATTAATTACATAGTACATAGTATACAGCTACTTGTGTAATTATTAGGTAAGTACTTTGATTTCAGTGGTATGAAACAAAGTCAATAAGTACCATATGTAGGTACTATGTGAGTACATTTTACAGCCTGTTTCATAGTACGTACCTCACATAGTTACCTAATAAGTACCTGGTATTTACCCAGTAAGTACGATGTGATTAACGGGCTGTAAAATAAAGCGAAACCCAAATTTCTCGCGACAGTCTTGAAAGGTTTTGCGTTGGCGGGAGAGCATGTGTGGCGGGAATGCGCTGCATCGCCATGGCGCCCGGGCGTTCCCCCGTCCATCTGTCCCTCTGTGGCTCTGAGGGGAGTCCCGGCAGTGAGGCCCGCAGATTCGGGACCGATCTCCGCTTTCTGTGTTGCTGTTTTTACATCGCGGACTGTTTACACTTTAAGCTCAGTCGTAGTGGAGCACACCTGGGCCCTGAATTTGGCAAGGTGACAGGAATTGTGACACATACACACAGAGCTCTGTCTGACCTCTGGCAAGCCTGGAGTGCTGCGTCTCTAACCCTTTTTAAAGCGCTGCCATCCTGTATGAACAAACACACAGGTTAGGGGGGCAGCGAGGCTCAGGAAGGCTGGTTTGTCTCAAAGACCGGCCGTCAGCTGATCTGTGCGTTTGCCTTTGCCAGGGACAGTGACAGGAGGAGAGAGATGTCTTCATAGGCAAACCTCTACCCTCTCTCTCTCTTCTTTTTTCCCTTTCTCTTGCTGTCTCTCTCGCTTACCCTCTCTCTCTCACTCCAAATCTCTCAAAACACATAAATATCGTTTTTTGGTCCCCACACCGTGACTAAATAAACAGCTCATTGTCACACAAGCACAAACACATTCACACACACACAGACACTCTCTCACACACAGACACACACTCACAGACACACACACACACACACACACACAGACACACACTCACAGACACACACAGACACACACTCACAGACACACACGCACACATGCACAGACACACACACACACTCACACACGGGCACAGTGATAGCAGCCGCCTACCCTTCTGTCGAGTAGTGCTGAATCCAATCTGGTCGAAACGCCCTCTCGTCTGAAGAACAATATTATTACCGCAGTACTGCTGCCGGTAGCACTACCTCTACACACTGTGCCCCCATGGTACTCAAACTCGCAGGACTGCAACACTCATACACAATGGCTGTGATGGTCACATCAGCACTCATCTAATGGAGCTGAAATGCAGTTCCTGTGCCCCCTCAGCCCAACAGCAGTGGAGAGAGTCTGATGTCCACACAACATTTTGCTGTCTCTTTCACAGTGTAATCTGTAGAGTAGCTGTCTGTCACTTTCACAGTGTGATATGTAGAGTAGCTGTCTGTCTCTTTCACAGTGTAATCTGTAGAGTAGCTGTCTGTCTCTTTCACAGTGTAATCTGTGGAGTAGCTGTCTGTCTCCTTCACAGTGTAATCTGTATAGTAGGTGTCTGTCTCTTTCACAGTGTACTCTGTAGAGTAGCTGTCTGGCTCTTTCACAGTGTGATCTGTAGAGGAGCTGTCTGTCTCTTTCACAGTATGATATGTAGAGTAGCTGTCCCGCTCTTTCACAGTGTAATCTGTAGAGTAGCTGTCTGTCTCTTTCACAGTGTGATCTGTAGAGGAGCTGTCTATCTCTTTCACAGTGTAATCTGTAGAGTAGCTGTCTGTCTCCTTCACAGTGTAATCTGTAGAGTAGCTGTCTGTCTCTTTCACAGTGTGATCTGTAGAGGAGCTGTCTATCTCTTTCACAGTGTAATCTGTAGAGTAGCTGTCTGTCTCTTTCACAGTGTGATCTGTAGAGGAGCTGTCTGTCTCCTTCACAGTGTAATCTGTAGAGTAGCTGTCTGTCTCCTTCACAGTGTAATCTGTAGAGTAGCTGTCTGTCTCTTTCACAGTGTGATCTGTAGAGTAGCTGTCTGTCTCTTTCACAGTGTGATCTGTAGAGGAGCTGTCTGTCTCTTTCACAGTGTAATCTGTAGAGTAGCTGTCTGTCTCTTTCACAGTGTGATCTGTAGAGGAGCTGTCTGTCTCCTTCACAGTGTAATCTGTAGAGTAGCTGTCTGTCTCTTTCACAGTGTAATCTGTAGAGTAGCTGTCTGTCTCTTTCACAGTGTAATCTGTAGAGTAGCTGTCTGTCTCTTTCACAGTGTAATCTGTAGAGTAGCTGTCTGTCTCTTTCACAGTATGATCTGTAGAGGAGCTGTCTGTCTATTTCACAGTGTGATCTGTAGAGGAACTGTCTGTCTCCTTCACAGTGTAATCTGTAGAGTAGCTGTCTGTCTCTTTCACAGTGTGATCTGTAGAGGAGCTGTTCCCTGACCATTACAGTACAGTCCTGTGGCACGTCAATGTCGCTCATTTGCAATATGGACACCCAGGAGGGTTGTATTCCACACCCGTGGTATGCAGCAGCTCTCCATTTGCCACAAAACCTATTTGCCTTCCTGTCTTCTCCCCAAACCCACTGCATGCGGCGGGCATTTTGTGTCCTCCTGTCTTGCCTCACGCATCGGGCTGCACCCCTAGGCTGAAATGGCCGTGTGACACTTTAAATGGGATGCTGCCTGATTGACTCAGAGAGCATCATTGACTGAGCCGAGAGACAGCAATGACTCAGGTTCTAAGCTCAGATGGGTGCTGATGTACAAAAAGACAGTGAGACCTAAACCAGTCTGTGTATGTCTAGTGAAAGTGTAGTGTAGCATTTAGAGAATAGCCCTGGTATAAAATGGCCATCTTGAAATTACCAGGTACCAGCTGTTTCAAAACAGTTAGGGCACTACTCTTGTACGCTTGAGAAAGGTACTTAACGTGAATTGCTTCTGTACAGTATCCAGCTGTATGGATATGATATAAACAGTGTGAAACCCACGTAAATCAGTGTAGATAAGAGGTGTAATAAGGACTTCAAGATGAATGAAAGGAGTCTTGTTATTAGTTCATATCTATAACTAATTTTAGAGTGCTGCTGTCATTAATTCATAATAATTTGCATTGTACATAATTGGAATGGATGGCTCATTTAATAAATTGTGTTGTTAAGAAGAAGGCTGTACTTGCAGAAGTCAAGAAATTTCACCCACTGCGATATTTATTGTAATGGCGACAAGACTTATTGTAATGCTGCACAGAAATTCTCTGGTCTCCTTTGCAAAAATATTTATGAACATTCATTACTGTAGTACTGAACAAAACAAAACAAAACAAAACAATTCTAATTAAGTGCAAAGTTGCTATTGGCACTTGATTAAGCTGTTCTTGCATTTTGAAGTGTTGGCAATATTCCCCTCGTGCTCAAAGCATATTTTTACATACTTGTAAATTAAATTCAGGAGGCCAGCGCACAAATATTCTATAACTGCTATCTGGCGTGCTGTTCGGAGGCATTTGCCAGTGGGAGAATGGGTGGGTTGGTGGGGGTGTTGGTGCACCTGCACGGTGGTTTGGGACTTCCCCTCATAGTCAGCAGGATGCCTGGTCTCCATGGCGACAGCAGGAGTTAATTCGCTTTAACGTAGAGCGCTGGAAAGCAGGGCATCGGTTTCCTACAGATTTCCGCGCTGACTCAGCAGCCGCACGTCTTTTAACGCGTTCCCGGTTCGTTTTTTCTTTTTTCAAAAGCAAAAAAAACGAGCTAGATGGCGTTTCATTTACGTCTTTTGTGGAAGCGCTTGTGTTCGTTCGTTAAGAGAAACACTCCACTCCCCCCCCCCCCCCCCATCTCATTTGCAGTTTGTCTTTTATCAACTCTTTTTTTTCTTTCTGTTTAAAGTTTCCATTCTCCTTTCCTTTGGAGCTACTGAGTGCTGCTTTTTCAAACTCTGTAATTATTCTCCTCGCCATTCTCATCCTGCTACATGATAATGTATATTTGTGCTTAATTTTTCATGTTACATTTTTCATGCTACTTTATCAGCTCAGTTCTCTCTGAAATTGTTTTGCATGAAGCATCTCATAAACACCAACACTTTTGTAAGAGAAAAATGCACAGTGTGTGTGTGTGTGTGTGTGTGTGCGTGTGTATGTGTGTGTGTGCACGTGTGTGTATTTTTGTATATCAGTGTGTATTGGGGGTGGGGGGTTGAATGTGTTTGAACATATTGGCTTTGTCTTGTGTGTGTGTGTGTGTGTGCCTGCTGCCTGTGTGTGTGTGTGTGCGTGTGAGTGTGTGTGTGTGTGAGAGTGTGTGTGTGTGTGTGTGCGTGTGCCTGCTGCGTGCGTGTGCGTGTGCGTGTGTGTGTGTGTGTGCGTGCCTGCGTGTGTGTGCGTGCGTGTGTGTGTGTGCGTGTGTGCGCGCACCACAGGCCTGTCTGCCTCTGGTTATTGACTCGACACAAACATGTTTGCATTGTGCGTGTATCTGAAGCAGAGCGGATCACTGCAGCAGGAGGTGAGTGGGGCTCAGGTGGCCTCAGTGATTCACAGGGAAATATAGTGGAATTCATTTATAAAGCAGGTTAGCGGTTAGGGTGATTAAACTTTTATAGGCCGGCTCTGATTCACGCTGCTCTATTAGAGCAGAGAGTGCAGTGGGAGCTGGGCTCCTATTCACATTAATGTATATGTGTGATTGTGTTTGTACACACTGGCTTTGTCAGTGTGTGTGTGCTTGTATGTGAATGAGTATTTGTGTGTGTGTGTCTTCATGCATGTTTGTGTGTGTGTTTTTATTTGCTTGTGTGTGTAACTTGTGTTTGTATATGCGCATGTGTGTGAGTGTATGTGTGAGTGTGTGATTGTGAGTGAGAGTGTGTGTGTGTGTGTGTGTGAGTGTGAGTGTGTGAGTGTGAGTGTGTGTGAGTGTGTGCTTGCCTCTCCTGTTGTGGAAGTTGTATCTCCAGAGCTCTGTCCCACTTATTGGATCTGTAAATAAATTAAGCTGTAAAATAGGACAAAGTTCTCCTCTCTGACATCCTCCTCACAGGAGGCACTCAGAGGAGAAGGTACAAGAGGGCCTGCCCTGGCGAGCAGCCCTGTGATGCATCACAGTTTCAGCTCTGATTGGCTGTCCAGTCTGAGGATACATCACAGTTTCAGCTCTGATTGGCTATCCAGTCTGAGGATACATCACAGTTTCAGCCCTGATTGGCTGTCCAGTCTGAGGATACATCACAGTTTCAGCTCTGATTGGCTGTCCAGTCTGAGGATACATCACAGTTTCAGCTCTGATTGGCTGTCCAGTCTGAGGATACATCACAGTTTCAGCTCTGATTGGCTGTCCGGTCTGAGGATACATCACAGTTTCAGCCCTGATTGGCTGTCCGGTCTGAGGATACATCACAGTTTCAGCTCTGATTGGCTGTCCAGTCTGAGGATACATCACAGTTTCAGCTCTGATTGGTTGTCCAGTCTGAGGATACATCACAGTTTCAGCTCTGATTGGCTATCCAGTCTGAGGATACATCACAGTTTCAGCTCTGATTGGCTGTCCAGTCTGAGTGTGAGTGTGTGTGATCTGTCAGTTTCAGCTCTGACTGGCTATCCAGTGCCTTGCATTCCCTACACCACAGAGAACCAGATCTTAGTTGACCTACCAGGTAAAATAATGGAAAAATAAATCAATTCAGCACTGTCCCTTCTTCTTGGCTTGGCCTTAATATGGTGTGCAGATGTGGGTTCAGGTGTGTGTTCAGTTGTGTGTTCAGGTGTGTGTTTCAGTTGAACAGGCCTCATGGTGTTCAGGTGTGTGTTTGAATATAGTAAGTTGACTGTACAGACGTAATGTTGTGGCACATGTGTGGGGGCTAGGTGTGGAATGGCCTGCCAGGTGTGTGTTTAACATCCACAGGTGCTGAGTGTTCACACCTTGGGGTCTCAGGTGTTCCTTTCTGTATGGGATCCACATAGACACCACAATGATTCAGTAGCCACGTCTGAAAGCTAACTAACACACTCAGTAGACCTAATGAAGACCTTCCACCCCATTTGCTCTCTTACTGACTCTCTCTCTTTCTCTCTCTCTCCTTCATCTCTTTTGCACTCTCACTCTCTCTTTGTAAATTCGGTTTGGTTTCACCAGGACAATAGACTTCTCAGAGCATTTTAAACATCACAGAGCTGAGATGGATAGACCTAATGAGGGCTTTTCCCTGTTATTTCCCTCTCTCCATAGCTCTCTCTCTCTCCCTTGCTCTCATTCTTATCAGCACAATGGAGTTCCCAGAGGATTTAAGACATCATGGCAGCAGGATGGAACGCACAATAAAAACAGGCAGAATATAATGCAGCAAGAGAAATGACCACAAAAAAAACAGGCTCCCAGTACTCTCGCTCTGAAATTCCCAATCCCCCAGCAGGATTAAGACTCTGTCAGAACAATGTGCAAATGCGACAGAAGCCTGTTTCCATTTCTATCTGAGTGTTATGGAGCACCACTCACAGAGTTCTCAAACTATTGTTTGTGAAAGGCATTTGATTTTGAAGATTTTTTTGGGGGTGTTTTGTGGTGGTGGACGAAATTAATCTAGTGAAATGTGAATATGACTCAGGCTATTGCTTTAATCTCTGTTATAAAAGAGAAAGAGCGCTCTAGTTTGCTTTTCGGTTTTGGTTCTGTGAGTCAAAATTGACGCCATTCCAGGCAGTTGTTGTCTTGCACGTTCCATCACTTTTTTTATTGTAAACTTTTAACAGACAGGACCTTTCCACCTCAAGCTTGATGGTCTCCAAGAATGGGCCATTGTTTTTCACTTTATCCCTACGTTGGGAGTCTGACCAAGCGTATACAATTTGCTATTAAGGCCGCAGTCGAGTGATTGCATACAGCCTGAGCCTGCCTCTGTCCCAGCAAAGCTAAAACCCATTCAGCGAGTTTGTGGTTCTGCGCCAGACAAATGCTCTCAGAAAGCATTCTGAGTGCACCATTATGAGCAATCAGACGATAAAACAAATGGAAGCAAAGACTAAACTACTCATCGGTTGACAGGTGTCCCCCACCGTGTATCACTGCTCCTGGATCTGGCGAATAAAACCTTTTATCTTGCAAACATGCGTTTCCCGTGATAACGTGCTAGCGCACTGGAAGCTGAACCCCCCAGGGCTGAGAAGACGATTTGTTTAAAGGGGAAATGAGGTCCTCATGTTCATCGCCATGCAGGCTTACATAGCTGAGGCCAGAAATCAATTTTTATATTAAAGTCAGAATCAATCGGTTTTACACAATGAGCAGCAGTTACGGTTTGGTTGGATGGACAAAGGCCCAACAGAGCTGAAGGACATTCTTAAAGCATTTTTGAACCCTTTGGCATCTCAAAACATCTAATCTACAAAGGTACAAATTTGTATCTATGTGATCACTCTGGCACTCGGAACCGTGCGTCCCTCTGGGGTTTTCAGTGTGCCTGTCCCTGGTTGTGATTTGCACGTTATTGTATTTCGCTCTGGAGAAGCGCATCTGCCAAATGACTGCAATGTAATGTCAAAGCAACCCCCTCCCATATTTAGTCCGTTAACGGCCTCACCAGAAGCAAGGATACACAGTGAGACAGTGGTGGAGGAAGGGCGATGGGGGGGGTGGGGGCGTTCAGTGCCCTGGACTCACCCGTCTCTCTCGGCCTCCTTTTTCTCCAGGTCCTGGATGACATCCAGCAGCACTTTGATGGTGTTCTGGCTGGTCTCCAGCACCCCCTCCAGGCTGTGCAGCTGGGTCTGCAGGGTCCCAATGTCATGGAGGGGCCCCTGGGGCCCCAGCAGCTTCTCCCGGGCCCGAGCCAGCTCCAGCTTCCCCCGGGCCCCCGACACCAGCCCCCCCAGCAGCTCCTGCACCTGCTTCAGCGTTTGGGCCTGTCCCGGGGTCAGGGCGGGATCCGCGGTCCCGCTCGGGGGAGGGGTGTCGCCAGGGGTGCTGCCAGGGGCGTCCCAGGGTGCGTTTCCTGGCGTGTTGCCAGGCGTGTTGCCAGGCGTGTTGCCGGGCGTGTTGCCGGGCGTGTTGCCAGGCGTGTTGCCCGGTGTGTTGTTCGGTGTGTTGCCATTTGTGTTGTGAGCATTACCAGACGTGTTACGAGGCATGATACAAGGGTTGCTGGGTGTGTTGCCTGGTGCATCCCCCAGTACGTTGCCAGGTGTGTTGGGGGTGTTGCCGGGCGTGTTGTCGGGCATGTTGCCAGGTGGGTTGTTTGGTGTGTTGCCGGGCGTGTTGCCAGGTGGGTTGTTTGGTGTGTTGCTGAGCGTGTTGCCGGGCGTGTTGCCAGGTGTGATGTTCGGTGTGTTGCCCAGCACGTTGCCAGGAGTGTTGGCGTGTGGCTCAGTGCAGAAGATTGTATGCTGGGTACCAGATCGGGGTCCAGCTGGGGGTGGGTTTGGGGTCTGGGTGGGGGCAGGGCCCTGTTTTCGGGGGACAGCAGGGGTCCCAGGCCTGCGGGGTTGGGTGGGAGTTATTGACCCCCTCTTGGGGGGCTCGGGCTGTGGGGTGGGTCCCTCTCTACGGGGGGTGTACGGGGGGGGAGGGGGCGGCGGGGGGGGGGAGGGGGGAGTCCCGTCTGCTTCCCCCCTCCCTCTCGCCCCCTCTCCAAAAGTCCTGAGTGCTGTGGGGGGCCTGAGGAGGGGCTATACAAGTTTTGGGAGGCAAGATACTATGTGGGATAGTTTGTGGGTAAGGAGCATAGGGTAGCACAGTTTGGGGGGGAAAGGCCAAGGGTAGCACAGTTTTTGGGGCCAAGGTACCATTTAGGAGAGATTGGGCTTCAGAAACACAGAGTGGCACAGTTTGGCGGGCCAGGGTACCATGCTGGACAGTTTGGGGGTAAGGATTGGGTAGCACAGTTTGCGGGGCCTGGGTTCCGTGTGGGACAGTTTGGGGGTGAGAAGGATTGGGTAGCACAGTTTGCAGGGCCAGGGTACCATATGGGACAGTTGTAGGGGCTATGGAATGGGGCACTATTTTAGGTGTTGCTACAGTCTGAGTGGTACAAGCAGATGGTGACATTACTTGGGGGGGCGAGTGCGGGGGAGAAGAACGAGGGGGTGACACCGTTTCACGGGGCAAGACGGGGGATGGCACAGTTTTTGGGGGCGAGGAGTTGATTGGCAGCGGTTGAGAGTGTGTGTCCGAAGACAGTGTTTTTGGGGGCGACATGGAGAGGGCAGCGGATTTAGGGGGCGAAGCAGGGGGTAGGGGTGGCTCAGATTGGGGGGGTAAGGCGCAGGGGGGCACAGTTTTACCCGGGTCGCTCACGGTCCGGCCCAGCCGCTTCTTCCAGGCGTGGGGGGGCGGGGTGGGGCAGGGCGGCCCATTGGAGCTGCTCACAGGGGAGGTGGGGGGGCAGGAGGGGGG
>NC_083771.1:17745544-17753044 GCF_963514075.1 Conger conger
ATCACAGTGATCAGGCCCACATCGATCCCACATCGATCCCACATCGATCCCACTCTCTAGAACAAACGGTTCTGTTGGGAGCCCTAATTATGCCAATTAAGCAGCCATGCTGAGATTACCTCTCTCACTCCTACAAACTAAGCATGTACCCACTGCCCCAGCCATGCTGAGATTACCTCTCTCACTCCTACAAACTAAGCATGTACCCACTGCCCCAGCCATGCTGAGATTACCTCTCTCACTCCTACAAACTAAGCATGTACCCACTGCCCCAGCCATGCTGAGATTACCTCTTTCACTCCCACAAACTAAGCATGTACCCACTGCCCCAGCCATGCTGAGATTACCTCTCTAAGCATGCTTTTGTGATTCTTTTTTTTTAGCCCGTTGACCTCAAATGGCTTTTAGCTGGGAAATGTTATAAGTCTTTACTAAATCTGTGAGACTTCTTTTGATGGATGGACCCTTGGGTCCTATAGAGCCACAGATTCAACACCTGGTGGCTCTATAGTAAACATAAATCTTTTTTCTTGACCTTCACAAGGGCATTCTCCGAGCCCGTTATCCATAGAGCGAGAAAATGAGATATATGGGACCCTATCCTCAAGTTCAACTTTTGACCCTTGGTAGAGCGCCTCAGTAAACATTCAGCCATTTAGATAACCCCCCCCACTTAAAATGCTTCTTTTACAGAAATGCACTACATATATGAGCCCCCACCCTGTCCCTTGGTTGGAGTTTCAATTCCACTGTAGTACTGAACTGTGCCCCCATCTCTTTCGGTAGCCCTCTCTGCTGCCCCCTGTCTAAATGAACGGTAATGACACATAGGAAGCGTTGGGCTGCCTGCTCTAACCTGTGTGTGAAATATGTAGACCTGTAGCAGCTTTGTTCTCTGTCCGCTGCTGATGGGAGAATCTGCTGAGCGCTCAGATTGAGGGGTAAAAATATGTTCGCTGACGGCCCGGAAAATAAGTTTGCCCGGAAACATGCTGTTATCCCTTTATGCGTGAGTCACCTTCAGCTGCAACTAAAGTGATTTGGCTTCGATACATGAACTTGAACACAAACACACACACACATAAATATACACACACAAGCACGCACATACGCTCCGACACACATCGCATACACGTCTACTTTCCCTACACGTTTGTACGTGTGTCTGCGTATGTCCGTGTGTGAGTGTGTGTGTGTTAATGTATCAGTGTGCGTCTGCATGACTGTGTCTGTGTGTGTGAGAGAGACAATAGCAACAGTGCCTTACCGTAAATCAGGGACAGTAATGATCGATCAGCTCTCACAATTAATCAGTACATCAATCCCAACCACCCTCCTCCCCTACTCTCTCTCTTTTACCCCCTCTCTCCCTCTCTCTCTCCCTCTCTCACAAACACACACACACAGGACTTGGGTGATTTCATTATTATTCATACTTTCACACACGTACGGAGCTGATCACACACTATCAGGTAAGCAATTATATTCCTGCTCTACATGCTGCTCAGACCTCCAAGGACTTTTCATCACAAGCTACAGCCACCACTGCTAATATACACACCAGCATTGTGAAAACCTTCCTTATGTATCAATCTGCACTCAGGCCTGCCTTGTGAGGACCTGCCTCTTATTTGCACCAGCACACACACCAGCCTTGTGAGGACTTGCCTCTTTTATCAATCTACACTCAGGCCTGCCTTGTGAGGACCTGCCTCTTATATCTATCTGCACTGCTGACATTCTTCACAATAGAGCCCAGGGCCCCTTTGTGACCTTGCCATAAACGTGATATGCGTGTAAATCGGCTGCTGCCTCTTCCCTCATCTCTCTCAGTGTGACAGCGTCACAGCCTGGTTATGTCTCTGCATAACACGCACACACACACACAATATACACACTCACACACACAGACACACACACACACTCACACACATGCACATACACACACTCACACACACAAGCACACACACACACACTCACACACACACACACAATACACACACTCTCACACACTCACACACACACACACACACGCACATACACACACTCACACACACACACGCACACACACATACACAATACACACACTCACCCGCAGACACAATACACATACACACACAGAGACACAATACACACACACACGTACATACACACACTCACTCACACACACACACACACACACAATACATACACTCACACACAGACACAATACACACACACTCACACACACACACACACATACACACACTCACACATCTCTCTCAGTGTGACAGCCTCATAGCCTGGTTATTTATCTGCATAACATGCACACACACACACACACACACATGCACAAGCACACACACACACACACAAACACACAGAGACACAATTCACACACTCACAAATCTCTCTGCCAGTTCCTGAGCCAGTCAGTCTCAGGTAGGTAATGCTGCTGATTGGCTCAGAGGAAAACTGAAAAAGGCCTAGATTGGACTGATAGGGTGGATTGATAGGGTGATAAATTGGATTCTCTTGATTCTTATAATTAATTAGATGAACCCCAAGCAAAACCAATAAATATTTAATTGGGGTGGTAACATTTAACTATATACAAGCCTAATGTTAAACAAGTTAAATTATCGAAAACTTGAAGCTGTAGGCAAATTAAACAAATTAAATTAGTGGTGAGTTAATTTATCCCAGGCACACTTTTTCATCAGTGGTCTTCTGTTATCAGTCTTCATTCTTTTTCTTTTTTTTCCACCGAGAGCTAAATGATTTAATAGGACTTGTAATTGCATTAATCATTTGCATAACCTAGAAATTTAATTAGAAACTAAAGTCTGAAATATTTTTGAATTGGCCACCGAAATTGTGAGAAATAGTATTTCAGAATCAAGTGTTCATTGCTGATTACATTGTGGCTGGTAGGAGGTGGGGTCTGAACTGTGGACTGTGTGTGTGTGCATGCGAGTGCGGGGGGTCAGAGGAGGTTATTATTTCTCATTTATTATTCTGCTAATACCTAGAGCGTACACCTGGAGAAGAGAGATACACAGAGGAAGTGTAAGTAAGAGTAGAGGTCTGTCCAGTTCTACAGTGCTGAATTATATCAGATGATACAGGGCGGCCTGTTAATGCTATTAATGTAATGTAATGTAAAGAAGAGGGGACAGGAGGTTCACGGCTGGTGAAAAATGTATGGAAAATCCTATTATCCCAACTTCCTGTTCCAGTGACTGCCCTGCTGTAAAATCCACCTCCAAGTTCACTTCCGGGTCAGAGGTCATGGGCAGGGTTCACTTCCGGGTCCTGCTTGTGTGTGTGTCTGTGCTCACATGCATGCGTATTATGCGTGTGCTGGCACACGTGTGTGTTTCTGTTCATTTGTGTGTGTGTTTCTTGGTGGAGAGGGGGAGGCATGTTTGCTTATATTTGTTTTTCAGGGAGTGTTCATGTCATGGGACTGTCTCTGTCATCAACCTTCTAAACATGATTATTGGGATTAATTACGATTACTATGATTATCATCGGCGGCGGCACGGATGGTGCAGTGAGTAGCACTGCCGCCTCACAGCAAGGAGGTCCTGGGTTCGAATCCCCGTCGGCCGGGGCCTCTCTGTGCGGAGTTTGCATGTTCTCCCCGTGTCTGCGTGGGTTTCCTCCTGGTACTCCGGTTTCCTCCCACAGTCCAAAGACATGCATGTTAGGCTGATTGGAGAGTCTAAATTGCCCGTAGGTATGAGTGTGTGCGTGAATGGTGTGTGTGCCCTGCGATGGACTGGCGACCCGTCCAGGGTGTATTCCTGCCTTTCGCCCAATGTATGCTGGGATAGGCTCCAGCCCCCCTGCGACCCTGTTCAGGATAAGCGGGTTAAGATAATGGATGGATGGATGGATGATTATCATCACACTCCACACCACAGAAAACCGAAATAGCTGTTGACTCACATGCACGCAACATGCCACGCAAAAAGCACGTTTGCATGTATTTAACAAAACAGCGCTAATTCTTCTTCTTTTTTTTCTTCTTTTTTTCTCGCTTCTGTTGCCCATGGCTACTACAGGAGCTTTGTGATCTGACTGGATGCAACTCTCTGGAGAAGGTGTAACCACGCACTATGTTTGGCTTCAAGGAAAGTTCCTCCAACGTTTTGTATCACAGCCATTCAACAGGTGCTCCCATCCAGAGCGACAAGCACGGCCGGTGCAGCCGAGCAGGCTCAGGTGCATGACTGGGACCTGGACTGCTGGTGTTCCAATCCCCGGTGCAGCCACCATAAGATCAGTGCAGCTGTCGGGCCCTTGAGCAACCTTAGCCTCAACCCCACATTGTTCCAGTGGGGATTGGCCCCCGCTTAGACTAATCAACTGTAAATCGCTTTGGATAAAAACGTCAGCCAAATAAATGTAACTTTTCAGTTTTTAATAGTATATATTTATACAGCTGGATGTACACTCAGCTCAGGTGATTC
This sequence comes from Conger conger, assembly GCF_963514075.1. Classification (NCBI taxonomy): domain Eukaryota; kingdom Metazoa; phylum Chordata; class Actinopteri; order Anguilliformes; family Congridae; genus Conger; species Conger conger. The sequence continues at coordinate 17,750,002 of NC_083771.1, forward strand.
AATTAAGGTACCTTACTCAGGGTAAGGCTGCTTTGCCCTATCTAGGATTTGAGCCTGCATCCCTACACTGCCACACACCCCCCCCCCCCCCTTCCCCTTCTAATTGATCCCATGCTGACCCCACTCCCTCCTGATTTATATCTTTCCCCTCATAGGAGGCATTAAGTGCCTTTTTTTCCTGCTGGCTCTCTGTCTTTATTTCTCTCCATGTCTCTTCAGGTCCCCCTCTCCATAGCTCCTCCACATCTCCCTTTGTTCTCTTCTCTCTCCTCCCTTTCTCCCTTTCTCCTCTCTTTCCCCTCCCTCCATCTCTGATCTCTCTCCACTGCAATTGTTTCCCATCTATTTTTTTCTCACCCCTTCCCAACAGTCAGTCCACTCCTCCTCCCCCTTTCCTTGTCCACTGCTCTTCCCACTCTCTCTCGCTCTCGCTCTCTCTCATTCCCTCGTTTTGCTTCACCCCTCCTTAAGTGGCAACCTCTCCGTGTCTCTCCTCCTTCTCCCTTTCCATTCCTGTTGTCTTATTTTCCACTCTCCGTCTCTTGACAAATCTTCAGTCGCTCCCTCCCGGCTCCCTCTCCCTCTCCCCTGGCCCCGCCCCGGAGAGAGATTTACAGCGACAGTTTAATGAAGCTGACTCTCTTAAAGCTCACTTGCCCCCCTACAGTGAACCCCCGTTTCCTCGTTTTTGTGTCCATGTTGCCTTTATTGGCAGATATGTGATAAATCTCTCCGTATGGGGGCGTATAAAAGGGGGATGGGGTGGGTGGTTATAGTGCAGGTACATGAGAGAGTGGGCTCAGAGAGATCATAATTCTAAGTTATTGTTATTAAAATGTACCGTGTGCAACACTGGCGATATTTCTGGCTCTACCGCAGCAGCGGTAAAGCCGTTAATTCAGTTAAATTTAAAATGGTGCCATGTCACGTGCCTAAACTCTCATGTTCTGTTGTTTTGGCCGTCGTATCCATATGGGAAAACACTGGGACTGCTGTCGCTGTGTGTGTGTGTGTGTGTATGTGTGTGTGTGTGTGTGTGTGTGCATGTGAGAGTGAGAGAGATTATGCGTGCTCAAATGTTTTGTGAGTGAGTGCATGATCATGCACACATGTGATTGCGTATATGCTGAAACATACATATGTGTTTGTGTATGTTCAAGTACGTGTGTGTGTGTGTGCGTGCGTGCATGTGTGTGTACATGTGCATCTATTGCATACCGTATTCATGATATGCACTAACACACATTTGGACAATCCTGACCAAATATTTTCAGCATAATAACATCAGCAATATCAGCAGTAACAGAGAATAACCCAGAACCCATCCCAGGTGTGGCTCCCCTGCGAAGGTGTGGTACCAGAGAATAACCCAGAACCCATCCCAGGTGCGCTCCACTGCGATGGAGTTTGCCCAGCCTCTGTCCCGAGGTGAAGGAACGGAGTGTGAACTTCTGAGAGACGAGCGGAGGATGGGAACACGGCTATCTCAGCGCTGGGAATGTGGCGGGAATGTGGTGGGAATGTGGCGGGGCCAGAGGAGAGGCTCAGAATCAGACTGACAGGAGAAGAGGGAGGTGGAGAGAGAGGGAGGAGTGGAGGACAAAGAGAGAGACGAAGAGGGGGATAGACAGAGAGAGATATAGAGAGAGACGGAGAGACGAAGAGGGGGACGAAGAGAGAGAGAAAGAGAGACGGAGGGAGAGAGACGGAGAGAGGGAGATGGAGAGAGAGACAGAGAGGGGGACAGAGAGACGGAGAGATGGAGAGAGATAGGAGGAGAGGGAGACAGGAGGAGAGAGAGATGGAGAGAGACGGAGAGAGAGAGACAGGAGGAGAGGGAGGTGGCGAGAGAGAGACCGAGAGGGGGACAGAGAGAGAGAGACAGAGAGAGAGAGATAGGAGGAGAGGGAGACAGGAGGAGAGGGAGGTGGAGAGACTGATGGCAGGGGGCCGGGGCAGATTGAAACGTTACGTAAAGGCGTGTCAGATTGGATTGTCGGAGCGCGGCTAACTTTATCAGACAGAACCGGGTACACACAGGGGGGGGCCACGGGGGGGCAGGGTGGGTTGAGAGAGAGAGAAGGAGAAGGAGAAAGGTAAACATGGAGAATAGATGTATTTATAGAGGATGAGTTCAACACAGGGAACCAGGGCGCAGAGTGCAAGTCAGAGAATCGAGCAGGAGAGGGAGGGGGAGAGGGGCAGAGGGAGGGTGAGGGAGACGGTTAGAGACAGTGAGCCTATTTTAGTAGGCCTATATTGTCTGTAAACTATACATCTATATACACTTAGTGAGAACTTTATTCAGTATTTATTAGACTTTTCTTCTGCTGCTGGAGCCTATCCACTGAGAGGTTTGACACATTGTGTTCAGCGATGCTTTTCTGCACACCACTGTTGTAACGTGTCGTTATTTGTGTTACTGTCACCTTTCTGTCAGCTCACTGGATATTTTTTGTTTTTCACACGATTCTCTGCAAACTCTAGAGACTGTTGTATGTGAAAATCCCCGGAGATCAGCAGTTTCTGAGATACTCAAACCACCCTCTTTGGCACCAACAATAATTTCACTTAAATCACATTTCTTCCCCAGGCTGACATTTGGTCTTAAAAACAGTTAAACATCTTAACCACGTCTGCATGATTTTATACCTTTAGTTGCTGCCACATCATTGGCTGATTAAATATTTGCATTAACAAGCTCATGTACAGGTCTACCTAATACAGTGGTCACCTAGTGTATATGTTCATGTGTTCAATGGTGTATCTTCTGTTCTGTGCTTTGGTGTCATAAGTCTCATGCCAATAAACCATTTTTTTATTTTAGAGAGACGGAGTGGTGCGAAAGGGAGAGAGAGGGAGGGAGGAGTAAGAAAGGGAGAGAGAGACCGAGAGGTAGGGAGGGTGAGAGAATGAGATACAGAGAGAGCAAGAGGGAAGGAGAGAGGGAGGGTGAGAGAGATAGTGATGGGGGAGATCTCTCGAGAGAAGGAGAACCAGATATTGCTTTATTATTTTTATTGTTATCAAAATTGCTTCTTTT
>NC_083771.1:17755544-17778044 GCF_963514075.1 Conger conger
CTCCTCAAAGTGACTGGGTCAGACGTGAATCACCATCCCCCCAGTCACACACACACACACACACACACCCTGAAGAGAAGGACGTCTCCCGACACAGAACAGCACGTCAGCAATAAAAACGCTGGGTAATATTAAACAAGAAGAGCACCTTCCCTAAAACCGCTAAGAACAGGACAGCAAAAGGTTATCGACCAAGCTCTTCAAGAGTATGCAATCATGAAACCGCAATGAGAGAGAGACAGAGAGAGAGCAGCAGAGTAAGGAGTAGAACGGAGAGAGAGAGAGCAAGGTTGAACATCTGGCTTTGAGCCTGAGCACACATCAATCACAGGAAAAGACGGGAGAAAGAGAAAAGTACAGGAGAGAGAGAAAGAAAGAAGTGAGAGCACGAATAAGAGAGAGAGAGGGGTGCATCCCACGCGTGTGTTTGTGTGCCACTTTCCGCCGATAAACTTTCCCGTAAAGAGAGAAGACCAGAGTCTCCCCATCCATCGCGTTAAGCTGCTGTGCACAGATGGTGCTCAGCGTAATTGGATTTTGTTTCTTTAATTTGCCATATTTTTTGTCTCCCTCAATTTGCTGCATAAATCTAATATAATTCTGCCAATGAGACGGCGGTGTCTGAGCACCATGGGAATGATGTCATCCACTGAGGATGAGGAAGACCCTGTAGGAGAGGGTACCCCTAATACAATGAGAGAGGGGTACCCCTAATACACACAGAGAGGGGTACCTCTTATACACTGAGAGAGGGATACCCCTAATACACACACAAACAGAGGTGTACCTCTAATCCACACACAAACAGAGGGGTACCCCTAATCCACACACAAAGAGAGGGGTACCCCTAATACAGAGAGAGATAGGGGTACCCCAGTGTCCTGAGCACCTATCTACCTGCTGCTTCAGCCATCTGAACAAAAATACTTCCTCGACAGTGGTTCCCAACCCTGTTCCTGGAGATCTACTGTCCTGGCAGGATCTACTGTCCTGGAGATCTACTATCCTGGCAGGATCTACTGTCCTGGCAGGATCTACTGTCCTGGCAGGATCTACTGTCCTGGCAGGATCTACTGTCCTGGAGATCTACTGTCCTGTTTCAGTCCAGTTTAGGGATTAGGGTTTTCACTTCAACTCTAATTTGACACAACTGATTCTAAACCTCCAGGACAGTAGATCTCCAGGAACAGGGTTGGGCAGCCCTGCTGTAGCTGTTGAATGAGGTGTGCTTTGTCAAGGTCGGAGTGAAAACCTAGAGGACAGTAGATCTCCAGGGGGAGGGTTGGACAGCCCTGCTCTAGCTGTTGAATGAGGGTGTGGTTTGTTAGAGTTGGAGTGAAAACCTACAGGATGATGTATCTTGTGAGCTGGTCAGCCCTGCCCCAGTCAGTGTACAAAGTGGTCACCACCACCCCCAAAAAACAGCAGGTATTCAGTCTTATATTGTGACTAAAAATCTTATTTATTTTACTTTTCTTTAGGACACAAATATTGCCAATGAGGTGACAGTTTGACTCATCTCAAGATTTGCCAATGGAATAAGAAAGTGTCTCTTGTCAAGCAAACATTAACTTAAAACAAGCTAAAATGTTCAACATGAACGAAAAAAGAAAAGATCTTAAGTCTTATTACAAGACTAAAACACTTGTTAAGACAGACACTTAGGACTTAGCCGAACCTGGAACTGGGACCTGGGTCTCCCCTGCCCCTGTTCTCACCCCTCCATACAGCTCTGGGGATCCTTCCTAAAAATCTGCCCTACGCCTGCAGCCACCTCTCTCCCCTCCATGTCTCCATAACGGAATCTCGCACTGAGACCGGTAAGATTCCTACTCAATATTTACACTGGTTTCCAGAAACTTAAGGATTTCTTTTGGTGTGATTTTATTCTATGTGTTGGGATAGGGCTTGTATTTTTGTTTTTGTTTTGCTGGAATCTAAAGAGGCAAAGTGTCTTGGGATACAGGTGCTGTGTTTGTGGAGTGCTCAGACCAAACACTGGCCGTGCATTGTGGTCATGTTTAGCTAGTGACAGAGGAAGCGTGTATGTGTGAAGAGCACGTGTGTGCTAGGTAATGGAGCTCTTCCTGCCCCTCGTGTGTGAGTGTGCATGTGTGCGTGTGTGTGTATGTGTGCGTGTGTGTATGTGTGCGTGTGTGTATGTGTGTGTGAATATCTGTGTGTGCGTGTGTATGTGTGCATGTGTGTGTGCATGAGTGTGTGTATGTGTGTGCATGTGTGTGCGTGTGTGTGCATGAGTGTGTGTGTGTGTGTGTTTCAGCAGTGAATTGAGGTAGCAGCACACAGCCGTAATAAGTGCTGGCACTCAGAGGGGCTGCAGGTTTGAGTCCTGGCACAGGCCACAGCTGCTTCGCCCCTGAGCCAGGCACTAAACAGCCAGCCGAGTGAACGGGTAAACAGTCCCAATAAAGTGGGATAAGAGCCCCTGCTCAGCAGAAGAGGGACTCGCTAACGTGCTAACGTGCTAACATGCCGGGGCTGGGGAGAGCACTCCGAGGGAGCTGTGTCAGTGACGATGGGAGTCAAACTCCCACCATGAACGGAGAGAGGGAGAGAGAGAAGAGAGAGAGAAGAGAGAGAAGAGAGAGAGAAAGGGACACTGAGAGACTGAAAGAGAGAAGGAGGCATGGGGCAGTGGGAGAGAGGGAGAGAAAGGGAGCGAGAACGGGACACGGAGAGGGAAAGAGGGGGAGAGAAAGGAAGAGGGGGAGAGATTGAAAGAGAGGGTGAGTGACGGATGTGGAGAAGCTGGGTTAGTCATCAGAGGCATACTTAGGTACCGAGACAAACAGCAAACCCCGAAGCCAGAAACACATCAGAAAGAGTCACTCACCGTACGCTCCTCTTTCCACACTTTCCACAAAATAGCTAATAATCCTCTTTTGTTGATCTTTGCTCCTGTCTGCTCCCCCCGTTTCCCCTGCCCCTCCTGTGTGCCGGCGTCTTCCCCGCGTCCGGTTCAGTCCGGGACGGCGCGTTGGCGTGGGAGAGGCGGAGTTAGCGTGAGACCGGGTTCACCCCGCTGCGCTGGAGGACTGGGGAGGTCAGCGCTCTCTCACATCTCTCCGCTCGCACTCCTTCACTCACTCACTCGCTCCTCCTCCTCTTCTCTCTCTCTCGCGCTTTCTCTCTTTCCTCCCATTCTTGCTCTTCCCCCCACCTACTCGCCCCCTTCCCCGGCAGCGTACGCCAGCTCCTTTGAAAATCCCATCTGTCTTTCTTCTCCTCTCCAGCTCTCCTCTTCTTTTCAATCCCCTGCTTTTTTTTGGACGGCGGGGGATTGTGGCCGCGCGGGTTGTGGGAGCGAGCGAGCGAAAGGAGAGGGAGAGAGAGATGGACTGCCCTGTGTGTGTGTGTGTGTGTGTGTGTGTGACACAGACAGACAGATAAGAGGCTCGGCTCTCAGAGAGCGATGTTTCTATCTCTCTCTCTGGGTTCTCTCTCTCTCTCTTTCTCCTTCTCTGTATTCCAGTACGAGTCAGCGTGTGTCATCGTCAGCGGAGGGAGAGAGGGAGAGGGAGAGGGAGGGAGGTGGAGGGGAGGAGAGAGGGGCAGGGCCTGTGAGCATGTGTTTCTGTTTAATTAAAAAACAGGATGCACAGGAGAGGAGGGAGAGAGGAGTCAGAAGAGGCATACAGAGGAGGAGTAAGGGATGAGAGCGAAGGAGACTAAGCGTGAGGGTGGGATGGAGGGGCAGAACACAGATGGAAGGAGGAGAGAAAGTTTTGGGACAGAGTGAGAGTGGAAGAGAGGAGGAGTGCAAGGGAAATGGGACAAGGAGGAGATATAGGGGATGGAAAGGAGTAAATGAAAAATGGAAAGGATGGAAAGCGGGAAAAGGAGAGAAAAAGAGAAAGAGAGAGTGAGAGGTTTGACTCAGCTGCCAGGGCACTGTGTCGATCACAGAGCCCCAACTTAGAGCCAATGTCTAAGTTGATGTGTTTGCAAATGTGTGTATTGGATTGCATGATGCATTTCATCTCAGTGTGATATATGTATATATGCATGCATTGAGTATACAGGTTTGTCTGTATGGTTTGGTTGAGGGGCCGATAATTGAATTGGGGAGTTTGACTTCACGCCTAACCCGAGAATAAACCCTTCTGCGGAGGAGACCAGAAGACACGCCTCTCCCCTGTTCCTATTGGCTCACCCCTCCCTCCTCACTCTTCACGGAGATATGAGCCGATAGGGCCGTGTTGCCTCAGGGGGTGTGGAGAGGTGGCGTCTCTTTGCATGTCTCATCACCAAGTGATTAAATGTCTCACGTCTGCATTGCATCTTATCTACCTGTTTACTTATCTCTTCTTATCTGTCCCCATCTCTTCTCTCTCTATCTCTCTCTATCTCTTCTCTCTATCTCTCTCTATCTCTCTCTATCTCTTCTCTATGTATCTCCTTGCTCTCACTCTCTCTCTCTGTGTCTTTTAAACGGCCCCGTTTTTCACTCAAAGGAAGCTTTTGGCAGCTTCCCCGTATCTGAAGACTTTAATACGTCCAATTTCTGCAAGTCTGAACAACCTGCAGCTGACACATTATTGAGGAGCTCTGAATGGATGTCTCAATGTTGTGTGTGTGTGCGTGTGTGTGTGTGTGATTGTGCGAGTGTGTGCGTGTTCAGTGTGAGGGTTTGTGTGTGTGTGCTTATGTGTGTATGAGTGTGTTTGTTTGGATGAATCTAGTGTTCACTGCCAGAGAAGAGGGGGATGGGCTTGGGAGGGGGTGATTGTGGGTGCGAGGGCTTTGTCCTTGGCCTGGTAACTCTTGAGTTCTCTGGGACAGTGAGCTGGTGGAGAGGAGTGGAAGTTCACACGGGGACACTGAGCCTGAGATCCATTTTTCTCTCCAGACATCCTTTCCTCCTCTCACCCCCTCCCCCCTTCTCCCCAGGCACAGCGCCCGACCGCAGCCCCAGAAAACAGCCTCCACCCAGGACAAAATCACAAGCATCCTCCCTGATCAAAATCATGAGCATCCTCCCAAATCAAAATCATGAGCATCCTCCCAAATCAAAATCATGAGCGTCCTTCCACATCAAAATTTTGAGCATCAGTCTACATCAAAATCATGAGCATCAGTCTACATCAAAATCATGAGCATCAGTCTACATCAAAATCATGAGCATCCTTCCACATCAAAATCATGTGTCCTTCCAAATCAAAAACACATGCATCCTTCATCAAATCACACTGTACATATGTTCAATGATCCACCTCTTTAACACACAGCAATCAAATCCGTCCGAGAGGAAGGACGCTGGTAGAAAACATCTTTAAAAAACAAATTCAACCTTTTTAAAAGTCCACAATATTTATGTCTTCATTCAGCCCGTGGGTGTTGTAGTTGCTGGCGGTGGTCCAGAGCACCGCTTTGTGTTGGACCCACGAGGCATTTCACACCCTGACCATCTCTTTTCAGTTTTTACGCAACAGATGAGGGTCGGCATAAAATTTATATTAATTTTTCAGTGGGTGTACTTTTTCATTTATATATTTATTCATTTATTTCTTATTTATTTGTTTAACCTTTATTTAACCGGGCAAATAACCAGTTCCTATTTAGGACGGCCTGACAAGAGGCGATTGGGGTGAAAAAACAGGACAAAACAGAATCTAACAGCAACAAAATGATGAGCAGGTGAGAAATTGCCCGAGTCCGAGGTGGGATTTGAACCCCGGCCTCTCACTTGTCCAAATTATTTGTGGAACGAACGCGGTACCAGTCAGCTAAAGACGAACCCGCCTCTGGCCAAGGGCAACAACGTTGTTTTTGAATTTGAGGGTTACACCGGTAAAGCCATCAGAACAAACAACACTGTACTGCTCTAGGGCCAGTTCTTCAGTTGGAGTGCTAGGATGAGGTTTCCATGAGTTATTAGTTAAAGTGCTAAACTGATCCTAGGCCAGTGCACTGACTCTCAGATGCTTTATGAATACAGATCTAGCCTCACTGACCCATGAGGGCGGGCTTCCTGTGTTCCTGTCCTACATGTGATCTCCACCTGCTCTCCTTCACAAGCCTGGAACTCAGGACTGCTCTACTCCGTAGGCACCATAAGCTCCATTGAGCAAGGCCCTTCAACCCACATTGATCCAGGGGGTATTGTCCCCTGCGTAGTCTCATCAACTATATGTTTCTTTGCATAAAAGCATCAGCAAAAAAAAATATATATATATCTATATATATATATATATTTAAAAAAATTATGATACACATATTATATATTACATATTATTGAAAGAGCTTCTGCCAGTAAGGCTTCAGACTACACCTAGCATGGACCAATAAGAAGCCTGAATGGAATATCATGACTGGGGGCATAACTAGGAATTCGGGGCTGCCTGAAAGAATATTGTTCTGGGTCCCCCGTTTTAATTTCTGTGGGTCCTCTCCAGCTGTTGTTGTTGTTTGTTACATATCCACATTCATAACCCTGGCTTAGTGCAGTCTCCCCTGGGCCTTTTCTATGCCGATCATGGGTGGTCATGTTTCTGCGTCTGCTTCAATGTGATAATTTGACATTGTTTCTGTTTTTGTGTTGGTAATCAACTCTTTCATTTTGAATTCCAGAGCAGTGCGCTTCAGCGTTCTCTAGCCAGCAATAGGGGACACTATTTTGAGTAACAAGCGATTGCTCGTTTGATTGATGGACGTGATCACTGATCTACACTAAGTACACAACCATGTCCCCTAACAAGAGGAAATGAGTGCCCTCTTGTGGCGAGTAAAGGAACTGCAAAAGCTCAAGTGACAGGCAATTTCATCCAGCTCCTATTTATCAAAATAAATTCTATAAATAAATAAAATAAAGCCACGGCGGAGGCTCCTGTTGCATTTGTTTCTCAGGAGAGACAGGACAAACTTTCACGGCTGTTCGTAAATCTGTTGAAGATTTCCCAGAGTACATAGCCCATTCCTGAAGCAGCCTGTTACTGCCAGCGCAGATCTGAACATCAATCCTCAGCCCTAATGCGACAGGCCGAGAGGGGGGCCAGGGGCCCGTGGTCCGGCTGTGTCCCCTCCTGAAAAGGTCTTTATGGTCGGCCCGCCTCTCGACCTTAAGTGTGATGGATAGCCGCGTGGGACAGTCATTTCCCAGAATCCCATTAGCCAATTTCCAACATTCTCATCGTACGGGCGAACAAAATCCATCACTTCTGTTGATAAGGTAACATCCAAGCCCGTGTCTGAATTCGTAATGAGCCTCCCCACCCCCCTGTTTTTTTGGTCTGACTGACTGCCATCAAGCTAATGCCAGTTTCTCCTTTCATTGAGGCAGATTGTTCTTAAAATTCCTTTTTTCGTGTTTTTCTGTCTCTCCTCTGTGTCTCCTGTTTGGGTAGCCTCCCTGCGTGGAGTGGAGCTTCATTTGGCTGGTTTCCTTTCTAGTGGGAGGCGTTTGACAGAGAAATCACCCTCCTAAAGGGATTCGTGGCGTCTGTTAGCGCTCCAAAGAAGTGACAGTGACCCCAAGGCCGGGACAGTGACAACCAGCCGGCCGTCCCCCCTCCCTCTCCTCCCCCTCTCTCACCCTGAAATTCACAAACGCAGCGCCCTGCCTTAGATCCCCACAATCGTACAGCTCCTCAGGAGACCACCGGAGGAAGAGAAAGCGAGGGATAGGGATAGAAAGAGAGAAGGAGTGCACAAATACGGGGGAATGTGTCTGCCAAGTAACCTTTCCCTTACAGAAGTATAAAAACCTTATAAAGATATTGTAGCTCTTCACAATAAATGATTGCGTACCAATTATCAGCACTTTTGGACATTGGAAAATTGGACATATTTTTTTAAATACACTGCTGTGAAAAAAAACATTTTCCTATATTTTTGGAAAAGTCCACATACTTAAAATGTGTAGCAGCATTTTACATTTTCAGAGGAGAACCCCTCTCAGGTGTGTGCGTTAATGCCCCAAATGAACACAGATTCTTAAGTCGCACCAGATACTCCACTCCTGCTGTCCTCTCCGCTTCTGAACCACAGGAGGTTCTGGGGCTGTAATACTGTATTAAACAGCGCTGTGAAGCTGTGAAGTGCTTTGAGCTGCTGGTATCCCTGAAACAGACACATAAAAAAACCTGCCCAGAGGTACAAGGTCACAGGAACATATGGGGGCAAAAGAGAAAAGACTTGCATACTCACTCGATGCTCAAAAAAACAGATAAATAAAGGTTTTTATTTGTACCATGGTCTTCATGAAAACGTGATGCTCTTGCATGGAAGGTGTGCAAAAAATATTGCTAATCATTAGGCATTTGAACAGAAGTTGGCCCGCTCCCTGAACAAATATTCATAAATTCATGAATATTCTGAAGTTTTCAGCCTGAATGGCTGTGAGACGAAAGCAGCCATTTTACGCACACGAACAGAGCCCCAAAGCGCTCCACCAATACTCACACCCACCACTTAAACCTGAATTGTGTGGCCCCCGGAATGGTTGTTACCCTAAAAGACGGCGCAGTGTTTATGCCAGTGGCCAGTGCTGATCACGCCGCTGAGTGTCCATCAGTGCACATCAAGTGTCTGAGCGCTGGAGGGCTGCAGCCACCACTGCTCTTCAGCTAACTCCACAAGAGCTTCATTTACCCTGCTCTCACTGGCGGCTGATCGAAAAGAAATCACAGAAGGCCTCTGATCTTTATAACTCTGTGGGGTATTCACATCGGCCAGGAAAGACCCTGTGCGGACAGATGAGCTGAAAAGTCATCAGTTGACATCACAGACAAACTACAGCAATGTTGAACTCTCATGAGATCATTAACGTGTGTGTGTGTGTGTGTGTGTGTGTGTGCCTGTGTGTGTATATGTGTGTACCTGTGTGTGTGTATGTGTGTGTGTGTATGTGTGTGTACCTGTGTGTATGTGTGTGTGTGAGTGTACCTGTGTGTGTGTATGTGTGTGTGTGTATGTGTGTGTGTGTGTGTGTACCTGTACCTGTGTGTGTATGTGTGTGTGTGTGTGTGTGTGAGAGAGAGAGGGGGGTTGGGGGCTCTGTGTGTTTGTGTGTGTGTGTGTGTGTGTGTGAGGGGGGTTGGGGGCTCTGTGTGTGTGTGTGTGTGCGAGAGGGGGGTTGAGGGCTCTGTGTGTGTGTGTGTGTGTGTGTGTGTGTGTGTGTGTGTGTGTGAGAGAGACAGTACTGAGGGCTCTGTGGGACTCCTGGCTGCTCTCTCCTCCCTCAGTCTCAGTCTCAGTAGATGTGATGGAGTTGAATGTGTCCTAAGAGTGCTGGTAATGCATCCTGACAAACCGGCTCAGCACAAACCATCCCTCTCTCCCTCTCTCCCTCTCTCCCCCCATCTCCACACACCTGCTCAGTACAAACCATCCATCTCTCCCTCTCTCCCTCTCTCCCCCCATCTCCACACACCTGCTCAGCACAAACCATCCCTCTCTCCCTCTCTCCCTCTCTCCCCCCATCTCCACACACCTGCTCAGCAACAGCCATCCCTCTCTCCCTCTCTCCCTCTCTCCCCATCTATCCATCAGCCATTTACCCCATCCCCTCACTCCCCCCCTCTCTCATTTCAGCCTCTCTCCATCCATAGCCCCCCCCCTCCTTCTGTGTACATTATCAGTCTTCTTTATTTATAGTCCTGACAGGGTATGAAGGCGGTGGAGGTGATGAAAGCGCTTTTGACGTGACCCCTGCATGTGTGCAGTCGGACCGGGGAACGGCGTACGGGGGACGGAGGGGGTTAGCTGTTATTCACATGAATCTTGATTACGGTCCCGCATGGCGTGCTGGTGTTTTCGGGGACCTCGCTGCAATTGGTCCGGCCTCGCAGACACGGCACTATATTCCTATAACTGACAGTCGCGTCTCGTTAAGCTCTCAGAACGAATGTGGGCTGAAATAAGGTCTGGGAGGCTTGCAATGCAGCCATACGCCCCTGTGGAAAAACACAATATTGGAACGTATAGTTCAGAGTGTTTTCAATGAACATGGACGACTGATGCCATATATTGGAAAATGGCTTTTTATATATTTGCCTGTGCAGTGTTGGATAGTATAAAGAACCATAGTTTCTGCACTTTCGTAAGAAAGAGCCATTACTTGTGATATTGTTGCTGTGCATATATGTTGATGTGCAGAACACTTTTGGATATAATGTTTTATCATATCATATAGTTTTATGACTGATATGAAAAACCTGGCTATGGCTATGGCTGACCACCAGTCTTATAGGTAAAGGTATCCAGCATTAATCTTATAAAACTATAAGCCAGTAAACATGCCAGGTTTTCAAAGGTTTACCTTGTGAGGAACACTTCTTTTCAGTCGTGTTATGTACTCCTCATTGGCCTCCACTGGCTTCCTGTTGCCGCACGCATCCGCTTCAAGGCCCTAGTGTTGGCATTCCAGGCTGCTAAGGGGACTGCCCCACCTTACATACAATCATTAATCACTCCCTACTCCCCAGCTAGACCACTCCGGTCTGCCAGCTCTGGTTGCCTTATGGTTCCCTCACAACGAGCACCTGGCAGTCGAGCTGCAAGTTCACGCCTGTTTTCCGTTCTGGTTTCTCAGTGGTGGAATGACTTGCTTACCACTGTCAGGACAGCAGAATCCCTCCCCCTATTTCGACGCAAACTGAAAACGTACCTTTTCAAACTAGTCCTCCCTCCTGATCCCCCCCATATAAAAATTTGCACTTACGTTGACTATTTTTTGTTTAGAACAGCACTTCATGTGTACTATGGAAGTAATGCTTTAATTTGTGGAAGAACCTATGCACTTGTAAATCGCTTTGGATTAAAAGCGTCTGCCAAATGACTAAAATGTAAATGTAAATGAAAATGTACTGTACATCACTTGGTATTTGGCAATAATGTACATAAGACATCAGGGATGGGCAAGGTGGGCCATATCTCTTTCTGGATTTCAGACCAATTTCTGCTATGAATGATTTAATTAGCCAGTCATTTACATGAACTGTCATTTTTTTGCCACATTTCATGATCTAAACAGCAGCTGATAAATGTTCTTGACTTGTAGCATTTTACTGTGGTCGGATTTACAAGTGAATCGATCACGGCTCATATGGCTAATTGGCTGATTGAACCAGGGTAACTTGTGGCAGAAAAAATAGATTGCCAAGGCCTACCTCAAATATTTGACTCTTGATACCAGCTCTAGATACAAACACTTGATAATAGTTCCTGCATAGCCAAATATGGTAACAAAGCATTTAGACACATGAAAGACAAACTTTGTTCTGAATATTGTTGAAACTACTTTGAAACTTGGATAATGGCAAAATGTTGCTCTTAAACTTGTAAGCAACCTGATGGTGTCTGAAATATTTCAAATAATTACATGACAAGGGAGGAGTTAGTCTTGGAAGAGTTGAAGTCCACTCTATATGGAGGAGCTCAATTAGGACCGCAGTTTGAGGTAAAGTGCCAGACCATTATTTTCAATGTCTCTCTATTGACAGTTGGGCTTTTTTGTGCTTCGTTAAAAGTTTGTGCAAGTTCTAAGTGAACTTTCCTCCTGTTCTCAGCTCCGTAGAACGTTGAGTAACCGCATCAACCCCGGTGATGTCAATGCTGGCCTGCAGTTTTGAGCCACCTAAGGGTTTTAATTTTCCTTTTATTTTATATGAACAAGGCAGTGGTGACACGGTTATTACAGCTTCAAGACTTCTTAGGTAAGTCTCTACAAGCTTTGCACAGCTGGATTTGGGCAGTTTATCCAATACTTTCTGGCAGATCCTCCATCGGATTGGATAGGAAGGATCTTCAGGTCTCCCCACAGATGTTCTATGGGGTTTAAGTCTGGGCTTTGACTGGGCCACTGAAGAACAGTCAGAGACTTGTCCTGAAGCCACTCTAGCGTTGTCTTGGCTGTATGCTTCAGGTCGTCGTGCAGAAAGGTGAACCATAGTTAATGCTAATGCTACATCACACGTACAGACACCGATTCATTTACTGACCACTCACACGACAGGGGTGACATTGGCTCAGGCAGTAAGAGCAGTCATCTGGCAGTCGGAGGGTTCCCACCCTGGACGTGTCGAAGTGTCCCTGAGCAAGACACCTAACCCTCAAATGCTCCTGACGAGCTGGTTGGTGCCTTGCATGGCAGCAAAACGCCATTGGTGTGTGTGTGTGTATGTATGTGTGTGTGTGTGTGTGTGTGTGTGTGAATGAGAAGCATCAATTGTACAGTGCTTTGGATAAAGGCGATATATACATTCCAACCATTTACCATAGCCCCAGTCTGAGGTTACATGCTCTCTGGAGCAGGACCTCCATGCTGCATTCTTTCCTCAATTCTGACTCTTGTCCCTGTCCCTGCTGCTGATAAGCCCCCCCACAGCATGATGCTGGCACCACCATGCTTCACCGAAGGGATGGTATTAGCCAGGTGATGAGCAGTGCCTGGTTTTTGCCAGACATAGTGATTTGGAGTTCTCCCCAAAAAGTTAAATGTTTGTCTCATCAGACCAGAGAGTCCTTTAAATGCTTCATGGCAAAGTCCAAGCGGGCTGTCATATGCCTTTTACTTGTGAGTGGCTTCTGTCTAGCCACTCTACCATACAGGCCTGATTGATAGTGCTGCTGAGATGGTCGTCCTTCTGGCAGGTTCTCCCATTTCTGCAGAAGACTTTTGACTTCTAACCACTGGGTTCTACCACCTCCCTGATCAAGGCCCTTTTTGCCCGGTCAGTTTGGCCGGACAACCAACACTAAGAGTCCTGGTGGTTCCAAACTTATTCCATTTCACAATTATTGTGCTCCTGGGAATACTCAAAGCTTTATAAAATGGTTTTATACCCTTACCCTGATCTATACCTCACCACAATTTTATCACGGAGGTCTATAGAGAGTTCTTTGGACTTCATGGCTTGCTTTTTGTCCTGACATGCAGTCTGAATTGTGGGACCTTATATACACAGGTGTGTGGCTTTCTAAGCTACCTTTCTAAAAAACAATTCATTTTGGACTCAAATCTAGTTCTAGACACATCTGAATAGATCGTTTAAAGCAAACAGGATGCATGTGCCACAGTAAATGAAAGATTTGAGTTTTAGATTTTCAATAAATTTACAAAAATGTCTAAAACATGTTTTCACTTTGTCATTATGGGTTATTGAGTGTAGATTGGTGGGCAAAAATGGCAAGTATATCCAATATTATAGATCACCACAAGTCGTGGGGTTTGTAAACAGCTGATTCCGAATATGACCATAACTCGGATAAGTCAATTAAGCTGCTTGTCTCATTGCAAACAAACTCAGGTTATCCAAAGATAGCGGCTCAATGCTAACGAGCTAAGATTATCCCAAAATAGGGGCTCAATGCTAATGAGCTAAGATTATGCCGAGATAGGGGCTCAATGCTAATAAACTCACATGATCTCGAGATAGGTGCTCAATGTAATAATGTATTGTTACACTGCAAAAGAGAGAGAGAGAGAGAGAGAGAGAGAGAGAGAGAGAGAGAGAGAGAATAGGGGAGGAGGTTGTGGGAAGGGATAGTACATGCCAGAGAGGTCTGGAGGTATGTTCACATAGAAACCCCAATAAATTGTACGGATGAGCTGACAGTTTACTGTCCTGCTTAAAAGCCTGCGGCCATATATCACCTGGAGCTCTGCCAGAACAGCAGACCACATCACCAGGCTCACTCCATGATCACAACACGACTCACAACCTACCGCATATCATCCCATACACACAATCTACTGCACATCTTTCCACACGCACAATCTATCACCCATCTTTCCATACACAAAATCTACCATGAATCATTCCATACACACAATCTACCACACATCTTTCCACACATACAATCTATCACCCATCTCTCCATACACAAAATCTACCATATATCTTTCCATACACATAAAGAGGAAGATTATCGCTGTTTATCGTCATTTCTGACATTTCTGTCCTCAGCCGTTGTTGTTGTAGGTGAAGAGCACACAAGTCGCTGTGTGCTATTTTAGGCCCACTTTGGTATGCCATTGTGTGCCACTTTTCAGCCAATCAGCACCTGCTGCCACACCTGGAAAAACTGTCTGGGAAATAACAACAGATCTGGCACTTCCACGGGCAGCCCATTTCCACCACTCGGGGGTCCTCACAAGCTTAAAATGTGTGTGTGAGAGAGAGAAAAAGAGAGTATGTGTATGTGTGAGTGTATGTCTGCAGGTGTGTTTTTGTGTGTGTGAGAGAGAGAGGAAGAGAGAGTGTGTGTGTGTGTGTGTGTGTGTGTTGTGCTGCCTCAGAGTGGATCCTGAGGGGTAGTGGGTGGGCCCAGCTGCAAACCAGACACGGGAGTCAGCAATTATCAGAAATTAATCTTTATTTTTTATTTTTTTCCATTTCTTTTTCGGGGTATTGGTGATAGCGCCCCCCCTCAGGGCAAGGGTAGGGGAAAACTGGAGAAATAAAAGGGGCCGTTCAGGCAAAATAAACTATGGTTCTTCCCAGACCGGGGTATGGTCCAGGGCCTGCCTCCTCCTTCCCTCTTGGGCCACGTCAGGGCTGGGGGGAAGCAAAGAGGTACAGCGTAATTATGACGGGGTTCTATTAGGCTCACGTGTCCAGCGTCAGGTTCCGGGTCTTTGGGTTTGCTGTTGGGAAAGGTGGGGTCTCCTTCAGGGTCAACCCTCAGGGTCGGTACGGCAGGGCGTAGACGGTCCGTCGTCTACCCGGTTCAGAGCTGGTCCGTCGTCTACCCGGTCCAGAGCTGCTCCAGAGCTGCTCCAGAGCTGCTCCAGAGCTGCTCCAGAGCTGCTCCAGAGCTGCTCCAGAGCTGCTCCAGA
Source organism: Conger conger (assembly GCF_963514075.1). NCBI lineage: Eukaryota > Metazoa > Chordata > Actinopteri > Anguilliformes > Congridae > Conger > Conger conger. Next base: position 17,770,345 of record NC_083771.1, read on the forward strand.
GCTGCTCCAGAGCTGCTCCAGAGCTGCTCCTTCCTCTCCCTGCCTCTCACTCTCAATCTCTCAGGATAGGTGCCGACTGACTCCGTTTGCAGCCTCGACCGCGCCTTAGATATCTTCCCCTGCTCATTAGGGAAAAGGGCTGCAGCTGGGTCAGTATTTTTCCACAGGGCTCACTCACGTGCACTGTCCGGGGTCCTGGACTGCAGGTAGAGGGTTCTCTCTCCAAGGTGCTGATCTCCCCATCACCTCTCTGGGAAAATAGACTCCTTTGTATACCATGTGTAACGGTTGCGTGGTTGCGTTGTGCGGGTCCTTCTGGGGTTCTCCACCCACGTGGCGCAACATGCAGGAGCAGGGGCGCCACAGTGTGTATGTGTGTGTGTGCTGTGTGTGTGCTTATGTGTTTGTGTGTGTGAGAGTGTGTGTTCATTTCTCATTTTCATTTTAATTGTATTAGGGGATCTGTTGTCCAGGTTACAGAGCCACAGTAAAGTAAGCACTCCCCTGGACAGCATTCCCTCTTCATGTAATACTTTAGCTGTTTTCTTCCCTTGAGGGAAAATCGGAGTCACAGTGATCAATGCTTCCTCACCGTTCAGCAGTCCCCTTTTCCTCCTCCGACCCTCCCCTAATGGAAACACCCCTGTGCCCCCCTACCCCGGCATGTACGTCTGTTCCAGTAACTGTGCTTTAAGTTCACTAATGTGATTGTTCCAATTTACATGTCATACTCCGGTAATGTAGTTAAAACGACGAGAGCGGAAGGCAGGAAACTCGGAATCCGTTCGGAATTCTAAATCAGAATCGATAGCCCACCCCGCTGTGGCTGAGGCCCAAGACTGCCCTGACATAAACAAATCACACAGCTCTGTAACGTACCCTTCCGGCAGGGTACGGAGTGCGTCCAAATACTTATTTTTCCTCCACACAATATCGTAATAAATCATTTTTTTGCGAATGCTGTGCTTAAGATGCCTGCCTCCATCTCCTGCCTCTGCGGCTTTCTGTTCCGCAAATCAAGGCCCTCGCTCCGGCACGTTAGCGTGGCTGTTCAGGTTCGCCAAACCCACAGGCTGCTGGGTGATTTAAAACCCTCCTCTCCTGCTTTTACCTCACATTGTGCCCTCGCGGCGTATACGGTGTGATTGTGGCGGATAATGTTATCAAGGAGAAAATACACTCAGTGACTGCTTCATTAGGTATTTATTAGACTTACAGTGGGCTCCAGAATTATTGGCACCTTTAATAAAAATGGAGTAAAATGGCTGCATATAATCAACAACATGGATAATGATCTATATTTTATATTCAACCATACCGGAAAACTATGTACATTTCTTTAGATACATTTACCCTCATGTTTCAATGTTATTCATTTAGTAATCAAATTTTTTTAAACCACAGGTGCACACTGGAAAATAAAACTTTTACAGCCTTTTTGTGCATACATTCACTGAGCACTAAATCAGGTAGACCTGTACACCAGCTTGTCAATGCACATAATTCATCAGTTAATTCATGATTGTGGCAGCAACTAAATGCATAAAACCATGCAGAAGTGGTCAAGAGGTTCAGCTGTTTTAAGATGAAATATCAGAATGGGGAGGAAATGTGATCTAAGTGACTTTGGCCATGGATGGTTTGTGTATCTCAGAAACACACAACAGTCTCTAGAGCTTGCAGAGGATGGTGCGCAAAACAAAAAAAACATCCAGCGAGCAGTAGTTTTGCAGGTAAAAACGTGTTGTTAATGAGAGAGGTCAAAGGAAAAGGGCCAGACTGGTGACAGAAAGGTGACAGTAACACAAATAACCACACATTACAACAGTGGTATGCAGAAGAGCATCTCTGAACACACAATGCATCAAACCTCTAAGTGGATAGTCTCCAGCAGCAGAAGTCAAATAAATAACTAATAAAGTGCTCCCTGAGTGTATGTACCAAGGGTGAGTGTATGGTCTTGGTATTCTGTAGCCCGCCCACTTAAAGGTTTGACATGTTGTGTGTTCAGAGATGCTCTTCTGCATACCACTGCTGTAATGTGTGGTTATTTGAGTAACAGTTACTTTCCTGTCAGCTGGAACCACTCTTGCCATTCTCCTCTAACTTATCACATTAGCCAGGAGTTTTCTCACACAGAACTGCTCACTGGAGGTTTTTTGTTCTCCCGGGAGACCAGCAGTATCTGAGACACTCAAACCACTCTGTCTGGCACCAACAATCATTCTTCGGTCAAAGTCTTTCTTCCCCAATTTGATGTTTGATCTGAACAACAAGTGAAACTCTTGACAATGTCTGCATGCTTTTATGCATTGAGTTGCTACCACATGATTGGCTGATTAAATTACAGGGGCGACATGACTCAGGCAGTAAGAGTAGTCCTCTGGCAGTCGGAGGGTTGCCGGTTCGATCCCCCGCCCAGCCTGTGTCGAAGTGTCCCTGAGCAAGACACCTAACCCCCAAATGCTCCCGACGAGCTGGTCGGTGCCTTGCATGGCAGCCAATCGCTGTTGGTGTGTGAGTGTGTGTGTATGAATGGGTGAATGAGAAGCATCAATTGTACAGCGCTTTGGATAAAGACGCTATATAAATGCCAACCATTGATTACATATTTGCATTGATAAGCTGGTGTAGAGCCAGTTCTTCATTTTTTTTACAGGCAAAACAATGTGGTTATTATTATTGCTATTAGGCTATTTGTTGAAGGAGCAGAAGAAGCAGTAGTGATGGTAGACTACTGTAGGCATAAAATTCTAACCATAGAATACTGTCTTGCAGTGTATAAAAACATAATTTTGGTACCGCATGAAAAGTTAATGCAAAAAGATGTTAAACCATGAAATGTGGTCAAGGAATATTTCAATATATGTCCAAATGTGATGTATCTCAGTAATTTCCTCTTATTACTTCATATGTATCCATGAAGTTTGAATGCCTGATGTATTCTCTAATTCGTGTCTATATTTAAGTGAATTGCCTTTCATTTTGGCTTTTATCCTCTGGCAATTACTTGTGTGTGCACTTCTCAGGCCGAATCATTTTAGGCTGTGTCAGTGTCGCCAGATGTACGATAATTATCCTATGTGTACGATAATTTAGCCTCATGTACGGCGTACGATCTAAAATAATTATTAAAAAAACTCAAAATATATGATCATTTTGTTAAGCCGTAGTTTACTTTTGTTTTGTTTTTTCATCATAGTGAAATGGTACGGAGCTGACTCGGATCCATTCTGATTATTCATGTTGTGCTAACTATATGAATAATGTATGTGGGAAAACTGATCCCATATACTGACGTGAGACCCACCTGCGAATCCACCCAATGTACGATAGTTTGCCCTGAAATACGATAATTCTTCGATTATTTGTTTTTCGGCATCTGGCAACGCTGGCCCGTGCTCCTGTTTGTCTTGGTAATGACGGAACGGCGCGCTCGTAATTGAATGCCAGCGTTGCCCCGCTCATCCTCGCTGCGCCCTGGTGTTTTATGTTCTGTGACGGAAACGGCGCTACCTCTCACTCATCACGGAGTTACGGGTGCCCGGGGAGGGGGAACTCGTAAATCTCGGCGATGTCTCACGAACCTGTCGTTAACATTTTAAAATTGAGACCCTTTATCCTTCTCCGCGCGTGCTCCCGCAATTCATCAGTCGCCAGTTGGCTAATAGGCCGATCTCATAGAGGCTATATTCCAAATACCATGTCGTCTAATTGCCGCATCAAGGCGGATCAAATGTGAAACCGCATTTCCTGCAGGTCTGACTGTTTCATAGCGACCAGTACAACTGGAGAACTTGCGCACATACGTCTTTTGGACAAAGAAAAATGTCTTTCAGTTTAAACCTGCCTGGTAGCTTAACAGTCGAGGAACCAGGTGGGTGATAAATCCATCCAACTCCCAGGGACATTCTTTCACTTGCTTCACAAATCTGAAAAACCACAAACAGTAACTTTTGAAATGCTTGAGAGAGAAAGCATGTGAAAGACTCATTTCTCTCCTCTAGGCCTTTTTTTTGCAGATTCTTTGCAGATTCTTCTGGTGTGGCAGACTCCATTCTCAGCAAACATACACAAAATAAGAGAAAGAAAGACAAGGGGAGGAAAGCGAGAACGTCGGTGAGGGAAGTGAAAAAAATAGAAGATGAGAACGACAGATATAGACTGGAGAGAGAGCCCAGAGAAGGAAGGGCTTTTCATGTCTGTTTTGAGCTGGTGCTTGACGGCCCTCATACATGCTGATATCCGCTTGAGTCTGTGAGAGGTAGCTGGAGTGGGAAAAGACACCCCCTCCTGGCCAAGGGTGAGAATGCAAGCAACGGGCTCCCAGTCAATTATTTCTGTATTATTATTTTTTGGCCCGGGGGAGCAGGAGAGGAGGTTGTTTATTTAACCTGAGTGAGACCTGGCTTCCTAATCCCAGAACAGAGCGTCTCATCTCTTCAGATTGCTCAAATCCCCTGAGCGATACGCTGAGCCCGGTCTAATCCTCCCTGCTGAAGCCCTGCAACACAACACGCTGTCAAGACTCTGCGGCTGAAAAACCTGTCCTTCCCTTAAAGATTGCTTTTCAGGCGCCTCTCCTGCAGTTAGCCTTCCCCGGCTAATCTGATAAAGGGAGGGTTTCTGCAGGAGGAAGAGGAGGGGGGAGTAGGAGGAGGAAGAGGGGGAGACTGGCATTCGGGACAGGCACACTGATCTGATTAGACACAGACCTCCTGATGCCGGGGCTTTATTTAGCGACGGCCCTGCTCGCGCTCGCTGTGGAAGTGTACACAATAAGCCGCTCGGTTCCGGATGTCCCCCTCAGCCACGTCCTGATTGCCTGTTATTGTCACCCTAAACGCCGCCTCACCACGCCAGACTCCAGGCACCGGCTGCGGTTCTGTTATTAGGCTAATGCACTCCATTATCTGTCTCTCTCTCACTCTTTTCTATCACTCTCCCCCTCTCTCTAACAAACACACTGTCTCTCCTACTCTCTCTTGATCTCTCATTCACTCTCGCTCACCCTCTCTCTCTCTTACTCACTCTCATATATAAGTTTGGCATGACAAATTTGCAGTTGCATGGCAAGGAACATGTGAACCATCAGATAGCAAAGGATAATAGCAGAATCATATGATGACATGTAGTACACATATTAGGCTACACACACCTCTCCCCCTCTCCCCCTCTGCCACTGTTGGAAAAAGTGAGTGTGCTTGCCTCATTATATTTTTTGGGCAGGCCAAGCTGGACGAATAGGAACCAGGGGAGGCGGTAGATTTTGAAGGCAGAGAGTGGAATTCTCATATTACTCTCTTGTGCAAAACATACCAAAGTTGGTGTCATGATGGGGGATTGATGGAGCCCTGTGTCATGTTGATGGGAACAGGAGGCTGGACCTTATTTTCTCTCTTTCTCTCACTCACAGTCTCACTCACTCTCTAACTCTTTCTTTCTCTTACTCTCACCCTCTCATTTTCTCTCCCAGGGAATCACAGGTTGTTAGGCACACAGACGCAGCAGTGCTCAGGGTAAGCCCAGCTCTGCGACAGAGTACATTTTTATCCTAAGAGAGTACCTTTTACCTAGCGTGGACTCATATGAACTCTGGGACAGCCTATGGAGAAGATTCTTCGGTGGAGACAGATTATTTCTGGCATTCATTGGGCTTGCTTGAATGCTTGGAGCTAATATGCTCACCCTAGAACAGGGATGTCAAAGTCCAATCCTAGAGGGCTGCAGTGTCTGCTGGTTTTCAGCGTGTTCGAGCACACGTAATTCATTTAAGTCATTGATTGGCTAAAGAGTCCACTCTGCTTGTTCTCAAGGCCTTAATTGGCTGCTGATTGGAAGGAAACCACAAATGCCTGCCACTTGCCTGACACTTCAGTGCCCCAGGACTGGAGTTAGGCATTCCTGATCCAGAACAACAGAAACAAAATGACACCCATGATACAGGGCTCCTACAAGGGGCTCACAGTGCCAGAAACTGATGCCCAAGTCCCTGGAAATGCATACCCTTGGTCATGAACTGCTTGAAAATGTCCTAAAAACTAAGATGATTTAGTCTCTCAAATTTACATTTTATAAAGAATGTCCTGTGTGACAATTTCAATTTGTTCTTTAACATTTGATGTCACGATTTTAACAGATGAAAGAATGCCAAGGAAATCTGCTATACTATCATAACTATTTCAATGTGTATGCTTTTAGAGAATCAACACATATTAATGTTATTTGTTTTGTGCTAGGTCATTGATAATGCAGAAATAGTGCTTAAATGGGTACTAGAAACTTGATGGATTGAATTTCATGATGTGTGAACACTGATAATATGACAAACGTGTCCAGAGTTTATAGTTCCTGGATGTCTGGTTGAAGGTTTGCTTTGTTCTTGGTTGTTAACACTTGCACTTGATTGTAAAATGTGAATGGCAATCGTAAGGCTATTACCCAAAACAATTAGGTCCAGAATACTCCCGGTATGTAAAAATAAGAACAGCGATTGGATTTTGCCAAGTAACGGCCTCTCGGCTCGCACGGATTCACAACTCATTTTTTTTTCATTGCAACTCCTCATTTGTCAGAACCGAGCAATGGATTTACCGCGCCCTCTTGTGGAAGTACGGAGTACTGCGGCCGGTCTTCAATGGAGCTCACACTCCACTGAAACAAAATCGCTGGCAAACAGCCCCACATTCTCCAGGGACGGCTGGCGTTTTCTGAGGAAAGCAGGTGAACCTGGAAGACGGACTGAGGCTCAGGAGACGCAGAGACGTGAGGGAGTGCTTTATAGTAGCTTTATTCACATCAGTTTACATGCAGCTCCGTGGGCTCCCACCGAACTCGGGGGAACTGTAAGTGAAACAGAGACGCTCCCCGAGTCGCACCCGCGGACGAAAACGATCCATCATGCTTTGCACATCACACGGAGGAATCCCCCGCCCGTCCGGGAGCGATCCCGCCTCACCCGAGCCTTGACTGACAGATATAAATCAACCTGCTGATTCTCTCGCTCCCCCCCTCTTTCCCCGTCCATCGATCTCACTTTGGAGCCAATTTAGCGTTCCGCGCGGCATTGCGTTTATTGCGAACGTTGTTCTTGAGAAACCTGCCCCAGCTGAAGCAATCAATCTGCAGGGATCTTACATTGGCCGAGAAAAACTCTAAAACCGTCTGTCTTCACTGGGGATTGGTAGTTTTGTTTATTTTGCTCAGTGAATTTCTACCACTTCCCACTCCTCCTACCCTCCACTCACCCCTGCTCTTTCCTTCCCACCCCACTTCCTGTTCCCATTGTGAAACTGACATGACTCTGGATTAAGCCCAGAGTGGGAGAGGTGTACAGAGTGACCCATACTGAACCCTGACCTTCGACCTTTGAAACACAGAGGGGAGGGGAGTTTCAGGAGGGGCGGTGCATGCTGAGAGGCAGCAGTGGAGTGAAAGAGATTAACAGACTTACAGACAGAGACAAAAGACAGACAGAGTTACAAAAACAGGATGGTTCTCAGCCCCACCCCCCCACTCCCCCAACTCCAAGAAGATGGGGATAGACCGGGGGAGGGGCAATGATAATAAGAAAATGAGGCGAACAATCCTATTGGCAGAGAGGGCAGCTGGTGGGGGTGCTGCCCAGGGTCAAAGGTCACAGCGTGCTGGTGGAGGAGGCAGCCAAACGCTTGCCAATGTAAATCCTGAAACAGACACAA